>NW_012267328.1:2290856-2408356 GCF_000151885.1 Dipodomys ordii
AAAGAAGGAAGAAGGAGGAAGAGAGAGGAAAAGGGAGGAAGAAGGAAGAGGAGGGAAAAGGATAAAGAGGAGGAGGAGAAGGTGAGGGGGAGTAGGAGAAGGAAGGAAGAGGAAGGAAGGAGAAGAAAAAAGCAAGAAAGGAAGAGAAAGGAGGAGGAGGAAGAAGGAGAAAGAGGAGAATGAGGAGGAGGAGAAGGTCAGGAAAAGGAGTAGGAGAAGAAGGAGGAAAGAAGGAAGGAGAGGAGGAGGCGGTGGTGGTGGTCAGCTTTCCCTGGGTGATGGCTACTCGATGTACAAACAGCACAAGCAAGCTGATGCTCACAATCTCCTCCGCGTGATTTTTAGAAGAAGATAGGAAGCAGGTACAAGCATCGTTTTGGAAAGTCCAGATTTTCCTGTGCAGAGTGATTGCACAATTGTGCAGAGTGAAACACACAAGTGTGTCAGGACCTTCCCCTAAAACCAGGGCACCGCACCTCTCCTTCTAGAGCTAAAAGAAACAAGACTCATGAAAGGAAACTGAACCAGATCTTCAGCTCAGGAACAGTATGTTTACCCCCAGAACAAAAATACCAACTATCGAACCAGATAATCTTCCCTCTTATCTGCTATGGAATATGAAGGCGAGAAATTAACAAACATCTAGGCGGCCGGTTGTTTACGTCTGGGAGAAGAGGGGTTCAAGGACGTCAAATGAGTTTATTCTGTGAAACAGGCCAAAAGCATCTCACGTGATCGGAGATGTCACGGGTCACCAGGAGAACGAGGTGGCACAAATCACTCCTCAAATCTATTCACCAAGGAACCCGGGCTCCGCAGGGCTCCAGCGAGACTGGCTGTCTGTGGGTTACATCACTGAAAGCTCCACCTTGGGGAACCTGGTACCATCAGCACTCAGGGCACCAGGGTGAAGGTCGGCCAGGTGAGGTAAGGGTTTTACTTTGTGGAGTTACACGTGGAAAGGTGTAGCTTGGCTTTGGCCTGGGCCAACATACATGCTTTGCCTTCTCCAGAAGAAAAAAGAGAGGTAGAGCATTTGGGGGGGGGGGTGGTGGTATATAACACAAAGGAGATTTTAGGGGAAAGGATGTTTAAGGGAAATGTACAACTACTTAGAGATCATAAGCAAATAAACAACAACAACAACAAAAACCCCAAACCCACATATTCAAAAGGGAAAAAGTATTTCGCAGTCAAGAAACCAATCAACCAAAGCCATCAAATCAAAGACCCTCAGAGAGGGGAGAGGCCGCTCAGATGTGGAAAATGCTCCCACTCCAAGTAGCCAGGGGAAAATGTAGGCAAAACGGAAAGCCAAGAGCCTCCTCAATGTATATAACAAACTTGCTATACCCAAATTGTATAGGAATAGTACCCCAAAAATCACTGCACCCCGTTGTGCAGGAAATCCCTAGTACACATCACTGAGCAAAAAATGTTCATAAAAATCTTGGAGTAAGCTAGCTTCCTGGGAGAAATCACACACACACACACACATACACACACACACACACACATGCGCGTGTACACACAACAAACAGTGTAGAGTTTATTGTCACTATAGTAATTAGGTAGCATTATCTTTTTTAATTATTGCAAAGAAATGTAGTATATACTTATTGGATCTTCAATGGAGTTTTTAAAAAGCTATAAACCAATTTAAGGTATCTAAAGCATAAGAAGAGGGCCTTGCTCATTAAGTTTGAAGTACTTTTCATGTGAACAACAAACAAAGAACCAAAAGATTATCATGGTAAGAAACTACTACGGAGAAATTTTCTGTATTCTGAAAATGTCAAATACTCATTACCGGACTCATGTAGTTGTAATCCTTCTGTACATCACTTATATAATAACAAAATAAGTGCTTTAAAAATGTCAAATACATTTAAATGAGGAAAATTGAGATTTTAGTTTTAGGATAATCAAATCAAGGGGACAATTTGATAAGAAAATGAGTGGATGCTAAGATGAAGGATATAAAGATAATGCAATCGATAGTCTCTCTCCTGCTGTGTGATCCAGGCAGGTTGTAGATTTGTGATCTTCCTGCCTTACCCCACCAAGAGTCAGAATTACAGGTATGCCTTACCACACTTGACCTAAAATACCGTTAAAAATACTTATTTCAATGTATATGACCAAAGATGACAAAATCTAACTGTAAGGCTGCTATCTTTTTACAGTGGCAATTCTGATAGACTCTTTTGTTTGTCTACCATTTCCAACTTCTTTTAAAATAACAAATAGTTTGATTTTCATAATTACAAACTAAACCAGAGTTGTCAAGCCTCATGCTCTTAAGACAGACATATGCTTCAGAAGAAAATGAACGTAATTGTTTGGAGAGATATTTGGTGTAAAGTTTCCACCGTAAATACTCAAAAACCAAACCCCCAAGTTTTAAAATACTCACTTGTGTAATTTGTTTGAAGACACTAATTTTTAAGTCCCCAAGTTTAAAAAAATACATTTGTGTAATGCAGTAAGATACGACAAAGTTTCAGATCTAATTTGATTGTAGATAACCTTTTTTTTTAAGTGTTTTTTTTTCTGATTTTTTTTCTCAAATTTCCTGACAGGATTGCTTTCTTTCTCTCCTCCCTTTCTCTCTCTCTGGGTGTCTCTGTCTCTCTGTCTCTCTCTCTGTCTCTGTCTCTCTCTCTCACTCTCTGGGTGTCTCTGTCTCTCTGTCTCTGTCTCTCTCTGGGTGTCTCTGTCTCTCTCTCTGTCTCTCTCTCTCTCTGGGTGTCTCTGTCTCTCTGTCTCTGTCTCTCTCTCTCGCTCTCTGGGTGTCTCTCTCTCTCTCTCTCTCGCTCTCTGGGTGTCTCTGTCTCTCTGTCTCTGTCTCTCTCTCTCTCTCTCTCACTCTCTGGGTGTCTCTATCTCTCTGTCTCTGTCTCTCTCTTTCTCGCTCTCTGGGTGTCTCTGTCTCTCTGTCTCTGACTCCCTGTATGTATGCATGCATGTGTACGAATCTCTGTTATCAGACAATGATGAGAAAGTTGCTTCCAGAAACGCACTGGGTAGATGCTATGAAACGTGCTACCCGGCAATCCTGAAGGCTCCATGCAGCGCACATTTATTTCTGAATTCTGATCCTAGATGCGAAGGATAACGATTCTTATGAAGAGTCAAATTTCATTACTGGTTTGATGATGTTCAACAATTGCTAAGTAATTTGTTTACACTGCCTTAAGGAAACATCGCGGGGCGACAGCACGTGACGGATTCCGGCCTGTGCGACAGTGGCAAAGATAATACATCACTCTCCCGAAACGCCAGCGTCGGGTTATTTTTATGTTTCGTGGAGATCCGAGGGAAAGTTCTAAGAATAGAGCGGCAGGATGAATTAAACGAGGCCCGCTCCAATGTGCAGAGCAGAAGCCTACCGCCGTCGCCGAGAGTCCAGAAGCTTCTACGTGTGTATTCTATGTTTTTGTTGTTGTTGGAGTAGTAATACACCAGGAATGCTGCTGGTATTACAGCAGAAATACCTCTGCAAGCAATCCGCTGGCAGACGGTCTCCTTTTATTTACTTATTTTTCTTCTGCCATGTTGGAGCTTCCTAAGTCAGTGTGGAAACAGGAATGGATTGGGGGGGGGGCAGAAAAAAAGACGGTCCACAGCTCAGGATCAAAACAAGAAAGAGTATCTGTTCATCACGCTGGCTCCCATCCGTGCATTTCTCCCCAGGACTCCTCCTATCTCTAGCTACCTACTTAACTTCTCAACAGAGTCTCACTCCATCCATCCAATGGATGGGGTGACACGAGGCAGGGGGGGTAGGAATCCCCCCCCTCCCTGGAATGCTTTCTGACACACAGGAAGGGAAAATAGCTCTACCTTTCACCGTGGGAAACGAGTTTGTTTTGACATCGGGAGCAGCCATTGGAGGTTCGCGTTTATTCTGAAAGGCTGTATCAGCTAAACACAAATTTCACGAATAAAACCTACAGATACAGCTCATGTGCCTCTCACCGAGCATAGCTCAGACGAGGGCCGGGCACCTCCAACTTGCCTTCAGAGGAACGCAAGTCTCACTGCAGCAGAGCCTTTCCTGAACCCTGTCTCGACTGTGAGGGACACCGGGGCCAAGCGGGAAGGAACGTCACACCCAGGAATCCCAAGCACACCTGTCATCCTAGCTGCTTGGGGGTCCAAGATCTGAGGATGGCAGTTTGAAGCCAGCCCCAATAGGAAAGTCGGTAAGACTATTACCTTTGATGAATCACCAAAAAGCCATTAGGGGAACTATGGGCTCCAGCCTTGAGAAACAACAACAACAAACTGTCCCTACAGCACCCAGTCCCTCAGTTTCAGCCCCAAGTCTGGCATTAAAGAATAAAAGAAAGGAAAAGACCCTAAGGAAACCATGGAGAGAGAAAGAGAGAGAAAGAGAGAGAGAGAGAGAGAAGGGGCTGGAGTTACAAGTATTAAAAGAGATGAATTGCATTAACCTCTGTCCTTCCCCATCACGTTCACCGCCCGGTGGAAACAACAACAGAATTACTAAAGCCCTGTGCTATCTAATGGGATGGTAATAGGGTTTGGAGGCCATTCGGGTAAAAGGAATCCATATTTTACACGATAATAAGGTCTCACTGAAGTCGCTGCACCCCTCAGAGATCAACAATTACCGATTGAACGCGAACCAATCCACGAGCACGTGAAAAAAAAAATCCCATCACATGGCCAAGTTACAAGGCCGAGGGCTAGCTCTGAAAACTCGGGCCCATTTCAGTGATGCTCTTTTACCCAAATGGGAAGAAGTCTTTTTTTTTTCCTTTACTTACTTTCATACGATGATTACCCATTCCAGAATGCTTTGTGGATGGATTTGTAAAACTGGTTGGAATTTTCAATAAATGGTACCTCTGTTTGTGGCAAGTAGATTCCCGCTTTCTAATGACTATGCTTTTTTCCCCCTACAAATAGTTCCTTACCGAAGGAGTAAACCTAATAAAGTCTCCTTGATGTGAAGAGTTTTCATAAAATTCAGAGGAGGGGATTTAAGAGGGCACTCTTTGGTTAAGGAAAGGGGCAGGTTCAATTCCTACACTGTGAGAGCAAAGAATGAGCTGGGACAGACATGGGACTTTCAGCCAGAAATCATAATTGTGAATGCGAATTGTTTAACCTGCACACAGCCATGGCTTGTTGAGTGAACTGACCAGCCATTAAGTTCATGTATATAATGTCAAGTAATTGTTGCATCACTGAACTTACGTTTATTCAAGTTTACTTATATAATTTCAAGTAATTGTTGCATCATGTAAGTTAACATTTCTGTGATGATTGTTGTCTAGTCAGCTTCATCGAGGGCTGAGCAAAACTGCTCTTTTAGAAAAAGCAATTCGTCAAATGTAGTTAAGAAATGCACTTGTTTAGGAGAAAGAAATGGGTTTGGGGGAAGATAATTTATGTGCTAGATTCCAAACTTTCTTTTTGATCAGAGATTTATAAAAATGGATTATTTATTATTATTGCTCTGCTAGTTGCTCTTCATAACTTCCCTGATAACTAGGTTAAAACATGTTACAGTCTCAATCTACAGAACACAGAAGATGCGCTATCAGCTACACTTCGAGCCTTCCCAAATAGAAATTTAGCCAGACAGACCTGAGGGATAACCCCATTGGATCGTCTCTACAAAAGACTTTGGTGGACAATTAACAGAAGAAACAAAAGCCAGCCCGGGGTTAGCTGATAAAGGCAGAGGTAATTAAAGAATCACCATAACGAGACCAAGACAAGGCCTCCACCACGTTCTTCCCACCTCCCGCCGAACGCCACGGTCCCTGGCAAACTCTGAGGTAACAATGCCCCGGAATGTAGGTGGGTTCATATCACAGGAGATTAAAACTGCCGGCACCTTCATTCTAGGCTGATTTGTCTAAGCTAATATACTTTCCACTTTCAAGTTATGGCTTGACTAATCGGATCAATATTCAAACAGAAACAAAATGAAAACCAAAGTGGCACAAACACCCCCCACACTCAAGAAGAAGAGGCTCGTGGAGGTGTGGCTCCAAATGAGCGAACATGTCAGGTACTGAGTTCGAGTTCCCGTCTCAGACAAAACAACAACAACAACAAACACAAAACAGCATGCACTCACTGAAGGGAAGAGGGTGGGGGCCTTTGGGAATTCCCTGGGATGGGCATCAAGACTCCCGGATCTTCCCATGATAAGCCACAGTTGTTGTTGTTGTTTTTAACCAAATACAGGAAGCACTTGAAGAATTTCAGGAAACTCCTAGGGTGGAGCAGGACACTCTATACATGATGCACCTGCTCAGTTTTCTGTCATCTATCACTTACGGGACCACAGGATAAAAAGAGTGCAAACCCCAGACCAAAAGGTGGTGTGTTCTGGGGCTTAGGGAAATGGAGCTATTTTCAGATCCAGTTGAGAAGAGGAATGAGAAGAGGCCAAGTTCTTAAACCAGGCAATCGTTTCTCTTGTGTGTTTTGTTTTTAATGTGATCCATGCGTTATCACCACACGTAGAGTTAACCTCCTACTCCAGCGTCACCGAGGTCCTCAGCACAGCTGGGCAGCGTGACGCGGGCATAGATGATGCCCGTTCAAACCGGACAATACGTAAAGCGGTCAGGGCAGACTTCCAGGAAGAAGCAACATCCCAGCCCTAAGACAGGAACCAGGAACAGGGTCACACCGCAGGGTTCAAGAAAATGCCAGGGTCAGGGAGCAAGGCGTGGGGGGGGGGGGAGAACTAATGCACGATGGGGGATAATCGAGGGGTATCATCACCTCTGTGAGGATACACTCAGTGTAAGTCGGGGTTTGGGCACCGAGTGCCATGCAGGGTTGATCAACACCATCCACTGAGCACCCTTGTGACTAGAGTCACTCAAACCCGAAGACCCCCAAACTCTCAAAGTACTTCTTTAGGTTTAGTACTTCTTTAGGTTAAGTACTCCTTTAGGTTTAGTACTCCTTTAGGTTTAGTACTTCTTTAGGTTTAGTACTTCTTTAGGTTTAGTACTCCTTTAGGTTTAGTACTTCTTTAGGTTTAGTACTCCTTTAGGTTTAGTACTCCTTTAGGTTTAGTACTCCTTTAGGTTTAGTACTTCTTTAGTTTTAGTACTCCTTTAGGTTTAGTACTCCTCTAGGTTTGGCCTTAAGGCCACCCAGGTTTGGCAGGCGTCACGTGGACCAAACGCTGGTTCTCCCTGCCGTGTCCTTTCTGATTTCTCCCCAGGTGACAGCTGTGCGTGCTGCCCGTGGCTTCCGACTTGGAAGAGGCTGAGCTAACCACGCGATCCTCCGGAGGAGACGCAAACAACCACGGGAACAGGCCACCGATAGGTCAGCGAGGGCATCACACCGGAGACGTGCCAAGAGCGCAGCCACGGTGCATGAACGCAACGTAAAAGACAGCCGTTCAGTCTTCAAAGCAGATACGTTCTGCACCTCCAGGACCGTGTCCTGCCTGGCATGGGGTGGCGTGCTGGGGTCCCGATGGCTTCCCTCCCCAACAACAGCTTCTGGTCTCCTGCATATTTCTGGTCTCTACATATTTTGTGCATGACTTTTCTAGAGGAAAAACTTAATAACCATGCTCAAGGATGCAACAATACAGAGACAACCTTAAGCATATTTATATATATATACATATATATGTAAAATCACAATTTTCTAATACAGTTTCCAACATCAGGAAAGTTTGTGAGCACAAACGAAATGACAGCCTATAAATCATCTAATCTAAAGTTGAGTATCTGATTCGGCAGCTAAAATAGGAATACGTGTCAGATTTAATACTCAAGTGTTTTAAAACAATTTACCTTTATATTCTGGTAATATTTTTTTTAAAAAAAGAAAAAGAATCTCAAAGAGCATTCTGGGGAACCAGCCTGTTTTAATAAACTATAATAAAGCAATTGCAGCTTGGGGTTCTATCCAGATTCTTGCCACGTGGATGTTCATTTATCTGAGATTTACTTAAAACAAATAGATTAGATTCCTTTCAGGAACAAGAATGACATGGCTTTATTTTATTTTATTTTTGGTTAACGCTGATTAATGATTTCAGTCTCTAATGGCATTCGTCGGCGACCGTCATTTTCTCAGTTGAAAAATGCTCTCCCGAATCTGCGGGCTTTGTGGAGGCATGAATGTTTTCCCCATTTCTTATATTCTACTGACCTCTAGAGACTGCACGTGTCTGTATATGAATTGCACACAGTATGTGACTATAAACAGATAAAACATATATATATATACACACGTATAGTATAAATGTATATATACATATGCACCTATATGTATATAAATGTATATATATATATAAAATGTTAGATTGAAAATGAAAAGATCTCACTTAGAGAAGCCTATTTCATTTTGGGGGGAAATATGTTCAGTACTCTGCTTTTCCACACCACTTTTTTGAGTACACATTTAGTCCTCACTATCATGACGATGAAGATGTGGACCCCGAGAACAGACAGGTATGTAGGCGGGAATGCAGAAACACAAATGCCAACTATAAATACCACACAGCCCTTGTGACCCACGCGCCAACATTTTGAAGGACTTTTTTCTCTTCTTTCGCACTCTCAGTTTCATGTGCTATATGACCGCTCAGGTTCTCATTGAATACACGGATTGAAAGCTCTTGGCCCCGCAAGCCAATTCAACGGCCAACCCCAACCCGCCCCAAAAAAAGTAAAACCCTCAAAGAAAAAGGCCTTGGAAAAAGCCCCTTTTTTTTTAATCTAGTGATAAAAAGAATATTTTTAAAGGAGCAAGGAGAGCATCCCACGGTGTGTCCTTTGGCCTACTGTGTCAGTTACATTGCACAGCGTGCATTTAATCGTGTGTATTACCTAATACTTTAGGAACAGAAACCGCTGGTGCATCTGGAAGTCACCCAGACACTCGGCATTCACGTGCACATCTGTCTGTCAGGGTGGAGGGAGGGCAGAAGGGATCTCCCCAGGAGACCACGGGAGGCAGATGTGAGCCCAAGAGTTCCCGAGTGCCCCCCGTAAGGAAGATGCGGGAAGAGAGGAGGCCAAGGGCTGACTGCAGAATAACAGATCTGCAGCTCCGCAGCCCGGCTGGAGCCAGGTTCCCCTGGCGGGCAGCGTGTTCTAGGATTACGGCTCTTCTGGAAAGGACAGCCACCCCTCCCAGCCTCTCAGCACTTCTGCCTAATTCTGACGTCCAAGAGGCTCCAGGATCCCTCAGTGCCCCCCCCCCCATGCAGGCTTTCTGTCAGGAGGTCGAATGTCACACCCTAATAATGGCCACCTAGTCAGGGACAGAGGCAGACTAGCACGAGGGCTGGAGAGTCAAGAACTAGGATGTGGATAGCTGCCTTTGTATTGAACACTAGAGGGAGATGCTAATCAGAACCCTCACCCCCCTCCACCCCCAATCTACTTCAAAAGGAGCCCTGGTCTGGATCCCATAGCCATTAGAAAGGTCTGCTAACAAGGAGGCCGGCCCAGGAATAAATAATGTCCATGAGACTCCATCTTGACCAATGGCTGAGCACCATAGGGCACACCTATACTTCCAGCTATACCGGAGAGCACAACAGCTGGACCAGTCACTCCCAGCAAAAGAAACAAGGGAGCCCAGGAGAGCCTAAAGCCAGACCCCGCCACCTCCCCGCACACCCATACACACTTTGAAAACAATCAGTGCAAAACTGTCTGGAGGTGGGGGCATGCATAAGGTAGAATGCCTGTCCAGTAAGCAAGAGGCCCCGAGTTCAATCCCCAGCCCCACCAGAAACAAAGCCAAATACAAGAAACCCTAAAAACAAAAGGTACCCACCAGGCCCAGCTCTGTGTGAGATGAGCACAAATGGTAGTTGGTCCAGCGGCCTAGAGGAGGGAGGGGGGTGGTGGGGGGGTGGGGAGAGTGAGTGAAAGGAGGGGGGGGTTGGAGGGTTGGAGTCAGCCACGCCCACTGGGTGATGAGATCCTGAACTACAAAGAGGCAGGTGTAGCCACCGACACCAGTGACCAGACCTGTGTCCCCTCTTCACCCCTCCCCACAATTAAAACGCATCCTGTCCGTTTTAAGCGGTGACTTTCAAAACCCAGACCTGCGGCCCAAGTCTGTCTTCCGAATGATAATTCGCCAGTTCGCTCAGTTATCATCTTCCCTATCATTAGCCAAGGCTCGAACGATTAGAGAAACGGTTCACATCAGGTAGAGAGAGAAGACAGGGGAGAGCCAGCCGGGGGAAGAGATCTGAATAATCCCTCCGCTGGAAACTCAAAACCCTGGGAAATCAGCACCACGCGGTAGAGGCAATTAGGATGCAGGCCAGTTTGGGGAAATGTGTAATCCATTCTGCTTCAAGCCGGTAAAGGCCTATATCTAAACAAAACACAACAAAACCAAAAAAAAAAACCCACCAAAAACCAACTTGTATTTCAGCTTGCAATGGCTTAAAAAGTTCCCCTTACTAGATTGTCTCCAATTACAGAAAGCACGCTCAAATACAAGGCTGCAGGGGTCTGTTAAAGCCGCAGGGCTGAGCGTAGCAGGCTGTCTCATAGGGTTCACAGCTCACAGGATCTGGGGAACGTGGTGACACCACAGGAACCATTCTCCAATCCCATAATGGTATTTGTTTCCCAGTCCCTGAAGTGTTGTTGTCAATTGCTGGTAGGCTGGGGGGGAGGGGGAGGAGGATGAGGGGGGCGGAGTTGTCTTTAAATAACAGGTTCTGAATAGTAAGAAAATTTTAAAAAAGCTACAGATAAAGTTAGACTAGGTGGGGCACCCGTGGCTCACATCTGTCATCCTAGTTACTCAGGAGGCTGAGATCTGAGGATCACGGTTCAGAGCCAGCCCGGGCAGGAAAGTCTGTGAGACTCTTATCTCCAATAAACCACCAGAAGACCAGAAGTGGAACTGTGGCTCAAGTGATAGAGAGCCAGCCTTGAGCTGAAGAACTGAGGGTCAGCACCCAGGCCCAGAGTTCAAGCCCCACAACCAACAAAAAAAGGAAAGTTAGACTAACCTCAAGAATATTATGTCAGTATACAAACATGTATCCACGTCCACGCACACCCACACCCCCCAAATGCAGCTACTGTGGATGTGTCTGTGTGTCTCAGTGTTGAAAGGGGCCACACATGTGTTTGAGACAAGATTTCCCCACAACTGTCGGTCAACAGAGAGAAAGGAAAGTCAGCTTTGCTACTGCAATCAAAATGTGGTGATGCTAAACAGTTAAGAGATAATAATAAGGGCTGAAAAGGTGGCTCAGTGGTAGAGTGCTTGCCTAGCACAAATGAAGCCCTGGGTTCAATTCCTTTGTGCCACATACACAGAAAAACCCAGAAGTGGCGCTGTGGCTCAAGTGGTAGAGCGCTCACCTTGAGCAAAAGAAGCTCAGGAACAGAGCCCAGGTCCTGAGTTCAAGCCCCAGGATTGGCAGAGAGAGAGAGAGAGAGAGAGAGGACAATAGTAGATATAAGTGTGTTAAGATCTCTTGTGAAACTAAGGGTATACACATTACAGATCTATGAATGCTAACTTTTTTCCTCCCAAGCTTTCTAGGACGCTCAGTAAAACACATGGAAGCAAAATAGTCAAATAAGGCAGGCTGGAGGAAAGGGAGAAATCCACCTACATTCAAGGTATTAGACAATCGTTTCTAAGCCTCTGGGATCTATTTTTTTCTCTCGCATTGTTATGCAGTCAAGGGTATGAGTGATGTCTTTTGTGTTCGATAATGTCAAGTTTGAATGTCATGGGCAGCCCCATCCCTGATGGTATTGAAATGGTGGGAAGATGAAAAGCTTTAAGCAATAAATGGAACAAATTAAATTAAAGTGCTTGGGAGGCCAAGGAACCATTCGGTTCTGCGGTGACAAGGGGGCCACCCTGTGTCCCTGGAAATCGGTTAGCCCAGGCGGTGGTTCTGAGGACAGGGGTGCTCCATTCCTGTTCAATTGTGCTAGTCATTATTCTGGCTCCTTCTACCGAAGGCAAGAAAGCATCTCTTATGTGCATGTGTAAACGACTGTGGTAGGTTCCCAGACTTCCAGCCACAGCGCTGGACCATCGAGAAAGCCAGGCATCCGAGAGTTCAAAGATGAGCCGGTCCAGGCCTACACCAGGTTACTCAGGTGGGTCCAGGAGGCAATGGATGCCAACACCTCAAAGCACCGAGCCACTCAGAGAGAGAAAAACTCCAGCCTGAGACACATCCATCCCTACTCAACGCCAGCAAAGGGAAGAGAGGCAGAGCACAGACTGATTATGCCCAAAGAGCAGCCCCCCCCACAAACTCCACCCTGTCTAAATGATGTGCCTCCTCTTCCACCAACAGCCAGGGGCTTGCTCGGGAAGGGAGCAGGTAAACAGACCCACGGACACTGAGGTCCACTCAGAAGAGGCCACAGCGCAGAGACCAGCCTGCCATGGTTAAAGAGAAAGGGGTTCCTCCCAGCCACGCCTCTCCCCTCCCGTGTTTCTCAGCCCCTATCAGACGGAGCCCCCGATCTCCAGCTCCTCAACATCCCTGTGAGGTGAAGCAGTTCCCTCCCGGGGCACCCCTGACTGATCCTGCCTCCAAGTTCCCCGCTGAAGCCCTGTGGATGAGTGTGAATGCGTGTGACCCAAGTGTAACTGCACAATCCCACCCCCGTCCCCAGGAGGAGCTTCAAACAGACAGGCTGCCAGATCGCCAGATCACGCCTCCCTGGTGGCTCCCAGACAGCCCGGGCTCCTGGTTCGAGGCCCTCCGTTGTGCCCGCGTCAGCCACGGTGTCACGTGATCCCGGTGAGCGTGTGGGTCGGTGTGGGGGACTCCTGTAATGTCAGCCTCCCTCAGCGCGGCTCCTCCGCCCTCAGCCTCCGTGGGTGCCTGGGCCGGTGGGAGACCGTGATGCCACCGACGACAAGATGGCACAATCCTGTCATTCGTGTGTGCACATTTGACTGGTAACTCTCCGGATGGAGTCACTGCTTCAGAAGAGTGAGATGGGAAAGGACGGAGGAAAGAGAGCGAGGATACAGCATCTATAGCTTACTTTTTTTAAAGACAGAAAGAAAAGTAACCGGCCAACCATTTATCACACACACACACACACACACACACACACACACACACGCACGCACACACGCCCCTGAATCCAAGCAACAGCAAAAAGAAAATAAACTCAACACCCAAACCCTAGGACATGCATGACCTCCAGTGTTAATTACAAAAAATAAAATAAAGTCGACATTCACAATTTCTAAATCTAAGGCTCTTTCTCTGCAGAAAATAAGAGAGCCGAACGGGTGTCAAATCAAAACATGCTCTGGACAGTTCACACCTCAGGAACGAAAAGTAACAAAGAAGGGCTTTGATGCAAAAGAAACAGAAAAAAAAGGGACCCCAAGCTTTCGAGGAGAGGTGGACACCCCTGTCCTGGGTGGGAATGATAAATACACGTCTCTTTCACAAGTGAAAGGGGCGGACTGATCATTTCCAGAAATAAATATTCCCATAGACAGAGGTCACTGGTTGCCTTGAAATTGCATCAGGCCCTCTCTGGGTACTCGAATCCTGGGCTCCTCCGAGAGGCCTTTGTCATTTTATCAGAGTGATTACCACCAGGGAAAGTCCAGCCCGACTCCTCTCCCAATCCCTACGCCTGTTCTCCTCTGCTAAGCCCGGTGGCCTTTGCTTTGGCAATCTGGGACTTCATATCTGAGGCTAATTATGTTTCCCACTCTGAGGAAAAATCCTATCGGGCTAATTTTTCAAAATCATACAGAACTTCAGTGACAAGCCATGTAGTTTTTTCTTTTCTCTTTCAGGATAGATCTGTGAGACACTTACAGTCTTGGAGCGATGAAATTCTATGACTTTCGAGTTCGTGTGCTTTTCATTTCTTAATATTTCATTCCATGTTGGCTCCTGGTGTGTATATAGATATATTTTTATATATATAATGCATTTGATCATTACTCTTCTTAGGGTATTCTCCTTCAGATGTTTCTCTGGTATCGTATTTGCATCTTAAAGGTTTTTTTTTTTTTTTTTAGCATTCAGGGATCAAATGTTTTGAATAGCAATGTGCAAACAGCAAACAGACATTCTATGCAGGAATTAAGGAGAACAATCCCATAATTTTTAAATCTAACTTCAATTTTAATAGCTTCTGATAGATCATAAAGTGCAATGATTCAATGTAATTCATTAATTAGTAAATTATGCAAAGTGCTGTCCACAGAGTTGGGAGAGACATATCTTTCTTCCCTGCCCTTTTATAAGTCTATTGCATTCCCTTTTATTTTTTTCTTAGAAAAATATGATCTTTTCTTTGCTCTCCAGCAACATCTACTGGAAACATCAGAAAAATGCTATTTATATAAATCCAATAGTTTGAGGAAGGAGAGCTTTGATTACGGTCTATCGAAGAAATGCGTGGTGCACTAGCGTCCGGTTTACAATGCAATTATTTCTGCTTTCTTTCCTGCGCTTTCCTCCTCTCCAACAAGGCAAGCAGCTCAGTGAAGCAGAGAACCCGGCTGCAAGTTTGCATTCCTCCCCGTGTCTCACCTTGAGGAAGTCATTTTCATAAATCAAAGTAAAAAGCCTCGCTGATCAGGACCACGCACGGCTGCTGACCCCAGCTTCTGTCCACACTGGCAACTCTGACCAGAAGAGATCATGACGACCAAGCAGCCAAGTTAATAGCCCCCCACCCCCCACAGAAGAAGAGTTGGGGATTGCTAGAACCCCAATAAAAGGCTCTAGGGAAGGGACGCAATGCCATATAAAAGATGGAATTGAAGAAAAGCTACTAGAAGATGCTGCAAAGTTTCTTAAGTTGAAGAAAAATTAAAAAAAGAAAGAAAGAAAGAAACCACACCACAAGGGGCTGGTTAAAGCTCACGACCTGACCATCGACACCAAGCATTCGACACCGGCTTCTCCTCTCCCAGTGTACAGCGTTCTCTGCTCTGTAAAGCACCAGAAAATGATGATGATGATGATGATAATAATAACTTTTCCTGCACCTGTACTGGGAGTTTCCCAGGGAACTTCTGCCAGAGATCATCTCTCTCAGGGAGCCATGGTGGCTGAGCCCCCTCACCCCCTAGGCTCTGGGATGCAGAGGTGACCCACGTCCTGGCCTTGGGCGCAGCAGCCACAGATACCAGGAGAAGGAAAACACCCACCGTTTCACCAAACAAATACCTAACCCACTGTTTGGACAGGCTTGCCGGACCCAACACCGGTGGGACACAGCCCACCACGGCCCCCTGCTCGTGGCTAAGATCAAACCTTGGGTGGGCCTGGAAGCTGCCTTTCTAGCTTCCAGTTCCAAGAAGCAATCACTGAACAGAATTTTACACTTTGGTTAGTAGACTTGTCCCACCCCTAAAAAAATAGAAAAATCATGTAAAAACTCAACTGAAATATGTCCAGTAACAACCTGTGTCAAAACCAGAAGAAGGTGGATAAAATTCTGATGAGGGGGGGGCTTCCTAAAATGAAAAAGTTGGCAGTTAGTGGGGTTTTGTCTGTCTGTCTTGCCATCTATTAATCCCATTCACGCCAGTCATAAATTTTTAGCAAACAGAGGCGACGAACACAAAATATACAAAGACTGGGTGCACACCCAAAATAGCCCAAACTTTAAAACAACAGTAACAAGAGCAAAAATCTGGGCTGAAGCATGTCTAGCGTATCGTATGCTGCGGTGATTCCAGGGGAGAACAGATGTGGGCTCTTTCTGAGCCTTGTCCCAAAGCTCTTGAAATGAGAAATGTCATCAAATATTATCCACAAATCCCACTCGGGGGGCACAAAAGGGCCATCACGCACACAGCCACCTACACCAAAGGCCACACGGATTCTAAATATTGAGAGTCGACAGCGAAGTTCAGACTTGAGCATGATGAGCTTTCTCCATCATTAAGCCAGTGCAAATCCATCCAACAGTGCAACTAGAGTTAATTTCCCCCTTTCAAACGGTCATCATTCCGATCTCCCCCTTCTCAACATGCCATCCCTTGGTGTTTTAACTTCACATTCCATCTGGGGCAGCCCTGCCCAATCCCCCCCTCCCTACACACACACCCCATCAACCTGCACAGGTTCACACACTTAAAACCACCTCACTCCCAAAGATACCAGTCCAACAGACCTCCGCCAGCCAGCTACACTTAAATAAACTCTCTCTTCGCTGAACCCTCGGGTGAAAAATTATCACCGCACACCAGAAGTTCAGTGAAGAAAAGAAATGGGAAGAAAACAAAAATAAAAATCAAATACCAAGCTGTCTCTCAGGGCTGGCATCCCGGAGTTCAAATGCAATACCAATTGGATCATCATTATAATATTTTTCCTCTTGTGTTAGCTGTTAGGCATTGAACGTAACACCAAGTGCTATTCGGATCACAATCATCATTCTCCTCGCTCTCTCTCTCTCTCTTTCTCCTTAAATAAAAGGGAGGTGAAATCATTGGCTAGAAATGCATTTACTACACAGATCTATTTTCAGTTGCATCTGCTGCAGGCTCGAGTTCATCAGAATACATACAGGTACTTTCTCCGTTAAACAATGGGAAGCCAGCAGAAAGATGGGCTCATGCATGCACATGCCCTTCCCACCGTCCGCGAGGGTGGACACGGGGCTGGGAGGCAGCCGCTGGGGCTCGGGGGAAAGCCGTAAGGGCCAGCTTACCTGTCTCTGCTGGAGGCTTCCTTCCCTTGGTGGCATTGTGCAGCATCGCTCACTGTTTTCCCCGGACTCAGCGCTGCTCTCAAATTACACCGCCAAGTCCACCCCTCGCCTTTTCCCCTTCTGCTTTCTTTGCTTTTTCTTTCTTTCTTTCTTTTTTTTTTTTTTTAAAAAAATGTTTTTTCTTCTTTTCTTTTCTGCCCCCTCTCCCCACCCTTACGGAAGGAAAATGCTTCTTGCGAGTGATTAGTTGCTGCTTTTTGTGGTTGCTGTTGTCCCTTTTGAGTCCCTCCTGCAGGAGAGAACAGGGGAGCCACCTTTTAATCTTTTGTAAGAGTGAAAAGGCAGAAAAGGAACGCTCGATCAAACTGAGCTGCTGCACACATGACTGAAACTCGCAGGAGACGCTGCTGCTGCTGCTGCTGCTGCTGCTGCTGCTGCTGCTGCTGCTGGCTGAGGGAAGGACTTCTGGGTTGAAGTGTCAGCACCGAACAGGGGAGTAGATGGAATGTGATTCACATTTGTGAATCAAAGGCGGGAGGAGAGAACAATGAAGAAGGGAAAGACAGCAGTGCGAGGAGAGAGAGAGCGACAGAATGAGAGGCAGAGAGAGCGAGCAAGGAGAGCGAGAGACAGAGAGGAGAGAGAGAATGAGAGGGAGAGGGAGAGACAGAGAGAGAGAGAGAGAGAGAGAGAGAGAGCGAGCGCCGATTTCAGGCAAAAGGATTCTCAGAATAAAGCCACAAACAGCGAGTGTCTGGCAGATTCTGTTTTTATCTCCTCCAGCCTGATACAGTGCCTCTCTCATTTAGATACACATCCGTGTATCTTCCAGGTTTGAACACGGAGCTAATCGCCGGAGATCTGTCATTTTGGTTTTTTTTTTTCCTTCTTATTTTCCTTTTTTTTAAATTTTTGTCTGATTGGCATTTCACTGTGCGGTGTACCTGTAATTTTATTTTTTTTAATTTCTTTTTTTGGTCGGAGGGGGCATTTGTGTGCAATTGATTTCATCTATTTATTTATGTAGGCTAAAAAAAAAATGAAAGCTGTTAATTTCTACGGCGATTTGTAATGTAGTTTTCCTGGCAGATGGAAGTGTGCTTATCATCACTGACAAACTGCCCGGGTTCAACAAAAGAAGAAACAAATGCCTCGTCTTGATCATTGTCTCTTTAAAACCACCACCACCACCACCACAGAAACCCACACCCAAAATATTTGCACCCCCCACCCCCGTTTCCTGATTCCAATTTAAAAGGTGTTCTCCCTCCACGAGTTTTAGAAAGCAAGGTAAAATAAACCGGCAATACTGGACGTTAGGAAGAAAGGTGTGGAGGAAGAGGCTTCCTTCGGCAAAGGGAGGAAGCTAAAATCCCTCCCGGTTTTTCTGCATCCTGGGGTCCTGGGGACAGAGTTTCTGTCTTCACTGAGAGCCAAGGCCTCCCTGGGTCTGTCTCCCTACCTCTCTGCACCACTGGAAAGTAGGTGCCTTTTTTTTTCTTCTTCTTTTTAAAAAAACAAAGTCCAAGAGAAAGGCTCTACTACTTGTCATCGTTTGAAATGCTCTGGGCAGCCTTTGTTCCACCCCTTGCTTCCCTCCTGCCGCACGGCGGCCAGGATTACACAGTTAAATTCCCCCAGTGACCTCTTTTTTATAAGGATGGAAATTGCTGATTCCAAGGTCAAGTATTTGGTGTAAGTTAAGTTATTGGCGAAAATGACTGTTTGGCTTCCCGTGGAAATCTGAGGGGGGGGGTGTGGGGTGGCCGGGGCACGGGAGAGCGGCCCGTGAAGCCAAGAGGGAAGGGGAGACACCCACCCAGCTCTGGGAGGGCCGTGGACGCTTCTCTTCCAAATCAAGCATCTCCGAGTACCCAAAAGGCAGCTTCCGTACGTCCTGTGTATAGCTGTTATCATTGTGTGTGTGTGTGTGTGGGTGTGTAGTGGTGGGGGTCAATAAAAGAATTTCACCACAACATAAACATTGCCCCCAAAGACGTGCTCCATTTCCGGGCAACTATCAGATGTTCCGAAACTCTGTGGACCCTCCACATCTTGGGGTCCCTTGTGTGTGAGCCAGGCAGATACAGAATAAGAACGGATTAGAGATGAGTGCCCCCACCCCCCCACAGCTTGGCCTGGCCAACACGTTGTATCCAAGGAGTGGCTTATTTATTTATTTATTTGTTAAACTAGGAACGTGATGCTTTTCATGGCTTGTCTCCGGGAAGGGAGACATGAATTTTTACCTGGGCCCTGAATACAGAAGCAACCCCCACCCCCAACTCCCATGTGTTGTTCAAGAAGACGTTCTACTTATCATGAAGATGGCGCCAAGAATAGAGAACACACATGGGCTGAAGAGAATGATACATATATACATATATACACACACACATTTTATATATATATTATACATATATATAATATGGAGAGACAGAGGAAGGGGAAGGAGGGCTGGACTGTGGCACAAAGGTAAGGCTATGCAAAAGCCCTATAGACCAGGAGGGAAAAGGTATATTGAAACCCCTGGAAACATGTTAGAAGCTCCTCTCAGTCACACGAATGATAAAAGGTCTCCAGTTAAAATTAACTTTATACAGGAAGAACACAGACCCGAAGAAGCCTTTTCCACCAATAACAAAGACCCAGACTGGAGGACATAATTATTTCCGCCTTCTGGTAGCCAAGAACCAAGGCAGGGCAGTACTAAACAGGATCAGAAAAAAAAAAACAACAGAGACCATAGAAAATAAAAATTAAGGCTGGACAGAATGAGACAGACTTTTTTTTTTCTTGAAAAGCTATAAATGTCTGGGTTTTTTTTTTTTCTTCTGCTTTTGTTGTGAGGAGGTGGGGACCTAAAGTGGAGTCTTTTGTGGTTTGATACATGTGATTTATTCTCAAGACATCTTAAGTAGGGGAAGGTGGTATCTCCTTGTACTGCGGTGCCAAAGATGGCCGAATGCATGTAACTATTCCTTGCTGCCTTGTGCCTTCTGTGGGAGAGCTGCGAATGTGGAAGAGGAGGAGCAGTTATATTCCCTGGTTTTGGAACCGCTGGGGGACTGAATCCTAGCCCTGCCACCGGCTTGTTCTGTGACCTTGAGCAAGTGACTGGGCGTCTCTGGGGCTGCTTCCTCCCAGGGTTGGGTGTGACCACGCATGTGCTATTGGTCACAGGGTCGGTGCCCAGCACAGAGCACATACCTTGCACATGTCAACCTCCACGCTTAGGAACTCTGCTGGCCACCTACACATTTTTAAATGGGCAACATTTTATGGCCCCCAGGATGTCATTTTGTTTTGACCTTCTTGATGGGCTGTGGTTATTCAAACTGCCTGCTGGGCCTTTCCATTTGGACAACCCTCGTTCTACAACCAGACAGCCTATCTGTACCTCAGAGTACGTACGGGTCCCTTCTCTCCACAGTGGTAAGATGCAAAATAATAACAATGATGACAATAATAATAATGATCTTGGAGGCTCATGTTTTTGCTTCCCCCTCCCCCCCCCCCGATCAGTCATCCATGCGAAGCAAACCCTACTCCCATATTGCTCAATGATCTGATCGTTTCGTTTCAGACGCGGGGTCCTTCCAAACCTTAGACCATTCCGGCCCATTCCTGTGTCTTTGCTTTTGGTGCTGATGGTGCATCAGGAGGGGGTCACGGCTCCTACAGCAGCCTGCTACGCCTCCCTCTCCCCTTCCTCAGAAATCACTGCACATCAGGCAGTGGGAATGACACTATTCCAGGCGTGACCTTGAACAGGTCCTGAGGTACAAAGGCAGCCCACACTTGACCTTGTAAGCTGTGTGATCCGTTTCAACACCGTTGGGACACCAAGTATGGAGACCCGCCATTTTGAGAGGTTTTTCTTTCCTTCTCCCACTCCATTCTTAAAGAGCCAGAACAACCACCATCACTGTACCCCCTCCTCCTGTGAATGACATCCCTTCCCCATAGTTCTTGCTTGGCCAATGGAAGGTCTGCTTTATTTCATTTATCCTATGGAGTGGGCTTAAAGGTCATCAAAGGTCACCAGTTCCTGAGAGAACCAAGTGTGGATTTTGTGGCCTCCCGTCATTGCTTCTTGCTCACCCAGCAAGATCAGACGTGGGCCGGTACCCCAGCCTGCCCCCACACAGCCCCTCCTTGCCCCCAGGAAACCCTCCTGCCCTTCCTCCGAACAAAGTCCAACTCAAACCTCTTTCTCCCAGCCCAGAACAAGTAACAAGTCCTCCCAAGCTAGGGCCCTGACCTTCCTGGGCTAAAGAAGCAGAACTGCTTTAATCCCAGATGCCAGCCAAAGGCCCTAGGGAAGGAGGTATGCATCATAATTAGGAGCTTGGCTTCGGACTTGGCCCTAGGTCCAAATCCTGACCCTGAAATCTGCTTCCTAATTGTGGAACATTGGTCAGACCCTTTTCTCTCTAAATCTCCCCTTCCTCATCTGTGAAAACACGGTCAGGACATCACTAGCTAATAAATGCAATTAGTATAAATCCGAGTCTGTAGCTAGTAGCTACCCAAGAAAGAGTCTTTACCCATGATAGTTGTGAGTGCTGCTTACCGAATAGGACTCAGCTTTGCCTCTAATTCTCAAAACAAATTTTAACATGCCACCTAACGGCTGTTATCCAAACCATTTCACAGAAAGGGAAACTGAGGCACGGCCCAATTAACCCAACTGATGGCACACAACCAACAAGCCACATATGAATCTTTTTCCTTTCTATCTCCCAGATTTTTTTTCTCTTTTCAATCCCCACTTTTCCTGTAGACCTTAGCCTGTGTGGTGTTCATCTCTTATTATCAGAATTTTGTGATTTGGGTTCCATTTTTCCCATTGTATGATCAACAACACGAGAGCACTATTCATGTTTTAAACATCTCTGCGTCTTGAGTGTCTTCCATAAATCTTTAAACAAAGTAGCTTGCTTACTCGGTAAATGTTTGTTGACTGCTTGATCGTCAGTGCTCACGAGGATTAAAGTTTTAGCCACATTTAAATTCAGGGACACTGTTTTTGGAGGAAATGATTCCATCATGCTCTCAATGAATACCATCGTAATTATACAAAATAATATAAAAGGCAAACACTACATATGAATGAGCCACGCAGAGAGGAACAAATGGAGTTTTCTGTAAAAGAAGTAAGGCCCATCGATTTGGTTCCTCGTGCGACATACTGATATCTGCTAGGAGATGCTCCCATCAGGGGCACATGGCAGACACGGGAAGAGAGACACCATTGACAAACTGTCATCTCTCCAACCTCACACCTGCACCTCAGTCACCTTCACTGCTGCCTTTTAAGTAAACGCAGTAATTGCATTCTCATTTGTTTGCTCCCTGGCTCTGTCTATCTGTCTGTCTGCCTGTCTCTCTATGATGGAAAGCTCCTGGAGCAACATAACGAATTCAGTCAACCAATATCTTTTCCTTTGTGCGTGCTGATGAACGCTATTGTCGACGTGCACACACGTGAAAAGCCACGAAACGAAGACAAGGAAGGCCCATTGATGCTCTCAGGCTCTGAGTCTCTTCCACTGATTCTACCATGGGCCCGAGTTCGTGAGGGGCGGAGGCCTTCCCTGTGGATCATGTCCCCGCCCTACTGCACGGTGTGCAACGGGCCCATGTGTGAATGGCGACCGGGATTCTCTCCCCCATTTTGCCCACACCCACCCATCTCTTACACTCTGCTTCCTGCCTTTGCCTTCCTTGCACATGGAATGTGCGTTCTGAAATGCACGCTACCGTCTGTTCCATATAAAATGGCTTCGTCTCCCAAGAGTCCTTCCTAAGATGATGCTAGCTTATGCTCAACGCTCTCTTCTCAAATTTCAGAGCACCATTTGTCTGGCACACTTCATTACGTATTGTTTTACAATTGGCCCTGCCCTGTCTTTGGACATTCCCTACAGAACCTGAACTATTATCCTCCTATGACTGTGTAACTTCTATTTGTTTACTTATTTTGCTGGATTTCTATCTTATGCCACACAGAGATTTAAAGCTTCCTGGAGGGTGGAAGAACTAGATAGCTTTAATTTTTGTATAATACATTTCTATCCCTTTGATTACTCCTGGATATTCAGAATGCATTTGTAAAAACATGCTGATTTAGTGTTCGTATTGAACACACGGCTGAGTTGACAATTCAATCCTTCAGAAGTTATGAGAAGGAGCTTATAATAGAATCCCGAAGTTTAGAGAATGGTTGTTAGGATCAGGTGGAATACTGGCAATATAATTTTTTGGTTGCTTTTCCACCATTGAGGAAATACAGAAGGCTGCTCCTTTATTGGCTTACATACACACACACACACACACACACACACACACACACACACACACACACTTTTTGTTGGTCATAGGGCTTAAACTCAGAGCTGGGGTGCTGTTCCTGAGCACTTATACTCAAGGGTAGCATTCTACCACTTTGAGCCATGGCACCCCTTCCAGTTTTTCCAGTAGTGAATTGGAGGGAAGAGTCTCAGGGACTTTCCTGCCTGGGCTGGCTTGGAGCTGTGATCTTCAGATCTCAGCCTCCCGAGTAGCGAGGATGACAGGCGTGAGCTGCCGGCATACGGCTCTCATACGCATTTTTGAGGCCACACTTTGAATCAACTGATGTTTGTGCCAAAAAGGAGCTCATCCCATCAAATGGAGAATTGTGTGGTGGGATGGAATCAGCAATTCGGCCTCTGTGGGGGGAGGGGGACACATAGCTTTCTCCTAATCATTTGTGTATTAGTTGGAAGTCATCCAACGTTGACTCACTCCCAACGAGCCCCTGGAGATGGAGATTCTCAACCCCACAGGTCTCTTCTAGGGGTCATTTCTGGCCCCCTTACGCAGACATCTCTTCTGGGAGGTTTGTTGCTTTCTCCTGAGGATGCGAAGGACAAGGGAAACATTTCAGAGCCTGTCTTGTCCTGGTAACCCTTTCTACTTGAATAAAAGAACAGCTTTTTCAGGAAGAGTTTCACCCTCCTAGAGCTGCTCTCTGGACTCAATGGGGGGTCCACGCGGTTGGAACTGTCTATAAATTGCTGTTTTTCAAAGTTGGGGGCAGGGAGTGGTATACAAACATCCTCCCAAATAGGAAAAGAATGAACAGAACCCATGAAGCTTCCAAACTGACCTTCATGTACACTTCTCATCTATAAAGATGAGATAGTTCAGGGCCCTTTTACTGCCTCTTGCCCCAATTACAGCGCATCTATAATACGATGGAAGGTTTGTGATACAGTTTTCTGAAATTAGTTTATATTGAAAATCGTATTGCTATCAGGTTGTATTGAGCCAACTGAAACCAACTGTTTTTGTTAATCAAAACTGCCAGCATCCACGTCCCTGTTCCGGCATTGGGCTTTTTGTCTGTGGAAGGGAAGTGAGTCTCACTTGGTTTTTTTTTTTTTTTCCATTTCCGTTTTGCACAGCGAGGCAAACGTGAACACCAAAGTAGCAGCTGCCTAATCATAAAGTAAAAATGTAAAGCAAATCAAGAGAGAGCCTCACGTCTCCGAGGCCCACAGCGGGCCCCATGGAGCCCAATTCAAAGGAACTCTGTTCCTCTCCGGGGAGTGGAATACAGCCTTCCGGTGGCCTACTTACTGCCTCTTGTTCCTGATGACTCTCAACCTGGAACATTTGAAAGCATCCAACAAGAAGTTACTTGGTGATCACCGTCCTGAATGGATCATGGGGGGGTATATTTGCTGGCTGTGGGTATCAATTAATTAATTAATTTTTACAGTAACTTGTGCGCTGCGTTGTTTGTTCTGGGTGTTGTGTTTTTCCTTCTTCTTCTATGTTCTGACCCCGTGACGAATCACCAAAGCAGTTCCCAACCTGACTTATCAGAGAGTTCTGTGTTTGTTTGTTTTTAGAATAATCTGGTTGCTTCTTGGTTAAAACTCCAGGACAAGACCGCGCAGTTTCTGATGAGGACTGTGGGAGAAGCCGCGAGGAGGAAGGCACACAGAGCCATATGTGCTGGGGTGGAATTACAGCGGACAGACCTTCTCCACCCCCGTGAGCTTCCTAGATCACCCCAGAGGAAGTGGTGCCACTTTCTGGAGACTTCCCAAATAGACGCCACCACCCACATTTACGGAGGCCCCCTTCCGTGGAGTTTTCCTTAGCTCCGAATTTTAACACTGTCCTGGATTAAAAAGGTAGAGCCCCCACCCCCCCACCCTACCCCCTAACCCTGAACCCATCGATCCATCAGAAAACAATCTCTATTGAATAACTCCTTCCGGAAGAAAAGGGAACAGGAGGATTTCAATTAAATAGGCTATTTCACGAGCTGCCTTTTCTAAATCTCTAGATGCACTATGAAAGCAACCACATCTTTCTGATGAGAACTAACACACACACACACACACACACACACACAAA
The DNA here is from genome assembly GCF_000151885.1 of Dipodomys ordii. Lineage (NCBI taxonomy): Eukaryota > Metazoa > Chordata > Mammalia > Rodentia > Heteromyidae > Dipodomys > Dipodomys ordii. The sequence continues at coordinate 2,315,963 of NW_012267328.1, forward strand.
AGTGGTGATTTTTTTTAAAAACAGCTGACAAATCCCCTCTAATGAGGGGCTTACACCACAACAAACAAACCACTTTTCGAGTGATTACGCTGCACAGATGTCAAAGAGGAATACCGTGCATATTCCCTCACAGCGTTTTCCTGACCATCTATAAACCTGGGAGAGGAATGGAGCAGCACACCACTGAGAGGCAGTATCGTGCAATAGTTCAGTCCCACCAGCTCCTATTTAACACTGGCTGGATCAGGGAGCAGGAGGAGTTCCAGCTTCCTTCCCCATCCACACCCAGAGGGGTGGGGGCAGGGAGGGGGGGAGGCGGGCGGGGTGGGGGGGACGGACTAGAGTGTCCAAGTCTATGATAATACGATTAATAACAAGCATGAGCATACTCATAAAAGCAGAGCTCTCTTTCCTTTCTCCTTGCAGTTCGATCCTACCCACGCCGGCTGTATTTAACTCTAAGGAAACCAGGGGATTGTATTCTAGAAGTTCAATGTTCCTCTGCAGGTAGCTGGCCTTCGATGAATGGAATGATGTAATAAACCACTCAATAATGAGAGGATTAGCCCAGCTCCCCTCCGCTGACAGTACCGGCAATGCTCTGAACTCTGAGGAGGCTCAGTAGATAGGAGCTGACCAGGATGCGCAGTAGATTACCAAGTTTGCAACGGCTTACAAAACACACTGAATGATGACCGCTAATATAAGAAACCTCCGTCCGACCTCCATGGCTGATGATGATGTCATCTCATGCATAGTAAGGTCCCCGGCATCAACAATCCCGGAAGCTCGTGTGACTTAGGGAGAATGAAAAGGAGGTCGTCTTTCAAAACAAAATCAGAACCAGGCACTTCTGGAAAAAAAATGCCCCCCCCATCACCCCGAGCTGGCGGCCTATCACCGTTTCCACTCCGGATGATGACAGAACCCTCCAATGTCTCTTCTGGGTTTCCACCCTGGGCTCCTGTGGCTGGTGGTGCATGCAAAGGAACCCCACGGTAGCCTGCCTCTGTATCTCCAGGTGGGACCGGTCTGGTGGGTTGCTTTGGCCCATAGCAGGAAAGAATTAGGGATACAAGCAAGTCATGTTGGGTTCTGGGGTTGCTCCACCCTTCCCGTTGGCATTTCCGATCTCACTTTCTCTTCATCTCTCTCTGACTCAGGTGTATACACATCTGCCCGGAGTGTGCTTTACCCTCCTGAATGTGGTGTACTCGCCAACATCATTTTTTTCCCTCAAAGCAAAGAATTCCAATCACACCATAAAAAACCCCAAGCTTCCCATTCCTCCTCTATACTCACTGTCCCCTGTGCTTAGAATATCTCAGGGACTCACTTTTCTGGGTTTACATCAGGTTCCTCAACCAGAATGCCAGCCCCAAGACAGCCTGGAAATTGGTTTTCCCAGACTCACGGTGGCAGGTAGTATGGGCTTAGCCGGTATTGGCTGCATGACCAACGGAACCCTTCCGAATTAGCATCCCTGGGACTACGGAGTGGGTCGTTCACTGGATGATACTATTGAGAGTACACAGACATTTGAAGGGCGCCCAGTAGATTTAACACAGACGTCTGAGTTGTCGCTGGACAGAACACGGAAGCAGACTAGGGGACCAGCGCTTCCAAAGGTTCAATCAGATCTTCCTTGCAGCAGGTGAAGCTTAGGATGTGTTTGAACCTTTGGCAGGAAAAGGCTCCCAGAAATGAACCGAGGGAGGGACACCACAGGGCCACACCTACCCAAGTGTTGAGAACCGCACACCAAGCCAGCGCTGAGCCCTGTGTCCTTAGCCGGTGACAGTCCCTAAATAAACAGAGCCACGGGACAGGGGGCAGCACTTGCGTCCGCTCAATGATTGCAAAACTCTATTGTGAGCGGCCGGGGGTGGGGGGTGGGTGGGGAGAAAGAAATACACCCTAGCTCAATTAGACAGTTCTATGTGGGAAATAAAGGATGCTGGCCTGAGTTCTTCCTATAGACAGCCCTCTTGATTCAGTCTTCCTAAAGAAATGAAAATCGTCAAAAAGCAAGCGTGTGGGAAAGGTAGAGTGAGGAGCTACCACAGCTGATAGATGACATCCCCCGCTCCTCAAATGACTGGGACCCTTTGTTAACTTACTACCCCAGCCTGCCTCTCAGAAAACTACCAGCAGTCAAACTCCCCAACAACAAACCCATTCCCCGCCTCGCCCCCCACCATCCCTGAAACTGCTTCAGTGAATCGTTGGTGGCTTTTTGCTAAAATTCGAATTCTGCCAGGCAAACAACTGATTCTAGCCCAGGAGACAATGAGACTGTTTATTTGTGTGTGTGTGTATGTGTTTTGTTTTGTTTTTGTTCTTTTGCAGTAATACAAGTGCATCCCGAGTAGCTTCTTGTTTTAGGGAACACAAGAGCTGGGAATTGCATGCTAGATCCTTCCGCCAGCTCCCATTGCTGGATCCCCGTTGAACGGCAGAGCAAGGCTACACCCTGTGACCTCGGCCACAGCCAGCCAGGGGTTCACTCTTCTGCAGCTCCTCCCTGTCCTCTCCAGCTGCGGTCCCCTGTGCATCTTGAGAAGGAGTAAAATTAATAGGGGAGCAACCGGTTATTCATGCAATGACCTTGAGCCTCCCCCGGGGGCCCTGAAGGCGCTCGATGCCTTCGCTTATGATGTTTTACATTTCAAAGAGCCCTCGCTCCCTTTGATATTAAAGAATAAAATGTGCCAAGTAATTGTTATTGTTTTATGACCTCTGCTAGGTTCATCAAGGCTGTATCAAGGTTTCTACTGGGGTGGCTTGGTTCCAAAAAAAAAAAAAAGATGAATTCCAACAGAGGTGATGGACGTTCATATTTTGAGAAAATGAATACCCTGAATTAAGCTAAATCCTCATGAAAAGCAAACTCTACTGGGGGTGTGGGGGGGAAATGATCGCTTGGCTTAGTTCTTCTATAGGGGAAAAGAGGTTCTGTCACCTTTGGTGTTGGCATGTTGGCAAAACCATCTTTGTGCGCATGCGTGTGTGCAAGTGTATGCGTGCGTGCATGTGCACAATTGCGTGTGCATGTGTGTGTGTACGGTTGTCTCATAAATGGTGAGGCACTTAGCAGCATTCCTGGGCTTTGCCTGTTCAGCACCAACAATATCTCTTCTCCTTCACAAAACCTTCTCCAGACTCCCTCCAAGTCCCTTATGGGAAGGGGGAGAGGTAAGATTTTACCCCGTCTCAAAAACAAAGACAAAAACTCATGAGCTAAATAAAAATGTCGAGCTGGGTGGGGTTAGGGCTTTCAATGCAGAGAACCTAGTAGCCAACAGGATAATTAATATCATATTTAACACGACGAACCAATTAGCAGTAGGCTAACTGCTTTAAATGTTTGATCTCACTTGATCCTTTAACAAACCTAAACGATGGTAATTATGATTTGCAGTTTTTCAGGTAAGGAAAAGTCAGGCTGACAGGAGTTAAATAATGTGCTCGCGTCCACCCAGGTGGAAAGTAGGAGGGGTTAAAACGCCCACATCCAGTTATCTACCGGCCTGTCTCGTTGATCTGATTTTTCCTTGTGGCCCCAATGCCAGGGTGAGAATCAGATACATTCAGGAGTTGAGTAAGTACTTCTAACATCAGGAAACCTACCACCAAATAGAAGACGCAAGACATGTCTGTCCTCATATAACCGGGGTAAAACAGAAAACACAACACGGAAATAAACAGAAGGAAAAGTTGTGTTGAGCCGCTCAAGAGAGTGGACGTAGAAGACTTCAAGCCACTGCGTCTCCAGCTTCTCCAGGTGCTCGCAACCTTGTGTTTGAAACCTAAGCCACAAGGGTCTTCATTCTGAGGGAGCAGACTTCAGACCAGGCAGGGGCTCGGCCTCTCTGTTTTTATTCTTCTGTTGGGTATTTAAACAATCATTTATATTTTAAGCCGGGTGCCAGTGGCTCACGCCTGTCATCCTAGCGACTCAGGAGGCTGAGATCTGAGGATTGGGGTTCAAAGCCAGCCCAGGGCAGAAAAGTCCCCATGAGACTCTCATCTCCAACGAACCATCAGAAAACCGGAAGTGGTGTGGTGGCTCAAGTGGCCTATAGCAAAAGACTGACAAATTAAAAATAATTTTTAATTTTACAAACCCTTATTAAGAAGTTAGGTGCAATGGCTTGCTCCCCTCACCAGCTGCCCTGTGGGGGAGGAAGCTGGGGAAACGTGGCTCCGTGGACCACGAACAGGCTTGTGAAGCACCCACACTGGCAGTGCAGCGGGTGGAAAGGGAGGAGGGAGGCTGGGGACTGGCACACTTGTCTCTCGGGCCTTTGCTTGGAATATCCGTGAGCTGCCTACTCACGCAGAATGCCCACGTGTGCAGCTACACATCTGCTATTTTAAAGGACAAATATTAATTCTGGAGCGCAAAAACACCTACCCACCAAACATAACTGGGTTTTGCAAACACATTTTCTTGACCAAATTTGTCCTTTGGGGAGAGAATGTTTCTCTCCAACATACTATGTTCTGGGCAACATACACACACAGACACAGACATGCACGCGTGCACACACACACACACACACACACACACACATGGTAGTTCCATTTCCATTCTACCTCCCTCTCCCCTCTACAGACATGGTAGCTTATAAGATGGGTAAGTTGCAATTAGCCAAGAATCTGTACAACGAGGGGGAAAATTAAAAATCAAAACAACAACAACAACAAAACAAAAGCCACGGGGGAAGGCCAAGAACAAGAAGGTTTTTAACCCAATGAAAGTCACAATTAAAGTGATGATTCTGAGGGTTGAAAAAGGCCTGGCCATTAATTTCACTGTACTCTAGAAAGGCAGAAATGGAGTCTGGCGGTAAACACTCAATGGAGAAATGTTTTGTGAATGGATCTCCACTAATGGCCGTGGCCTCTTCACCCAGACCACGGTGACCGCGGCAGATCACAAATTGTTCTGCGACACCCGGGTTTGACCGCAGATCGTAATGAAGGGAAGGCACTGTGAGTCGCTTGGATCTCCAGCTAATTCCCCTATATGTGTGGGGAGGGACTAATTCACTGGGCTGCAGACATGAGCCATGGGTAATGCAAAGGCTGGCAAGCTGGGACATGGACCTGACCAATCACCATGCGTATAATTCATGCAGATACAAATGAGACCTGGAGCTGACCAATCACCATCTAGGTCTTCTCCTCAGATACAAATGAGACCAATCATCAACCAGATCTTCTATGCAGATACAAATGAGACCCAGAGCTGACCAATCACCATCTAGGTCTTCTCCTCAGATACAAATGAGGCTGTAGCTGACCAATCACCAACCAGATCTTCTATGCAGATACAAATGAGACCTGGAGCTGACCAATCACCATCCAGGTCTTCTCCTCAGATACAAATGAGACCTGGAGCTGACCAATCACCATCCAGCTCGTCTCCTCAGCTACAAATGAGATCTGGAACTGACTAATCACCATCCAGCTCTTCTCCTCAGCTACAAATGAGACCTGGGGCTGACCAATCACCATCCAGGTCTTCTCCTCAGCTACAAAGCTGGGGAGTGAGCACAAGAAGGGACTGAAGGGCTGTGTCTCCTGGTGTCCCTGGCATTCGAGCTGCCTTGTGCTGATGGAGTGCCAGACTGAGCTCAGGTTCACTCTCAACGCCTTACTTGGCACCAGTCTGCGAATACCTAGACCAACTCGGCAGCCGTCCTCAAGGGCTATCTGGGCTCAAGTCAGTCTTTGCCACTTGGCAGTGACCAGCGTCACACCGGTACGATTTGTTTCTAAGCCCGTCTACCACTGAACGGTGCTGATGTTTGCTCAGTACTTTTTTGTGTGTGCTTTGTCTCAGTGTTCACACTTTTAACTTGCTTCCTCTTAAGCAACAATATCCATGAATATCTGTGCTTTAGAGTGTGTTTCTTGGGTGACCAAAGCCATGGCGAGGATAATGCAGTGGACTTGGGTGAGCACTGGAAGATGGAGCGTCTGGGGGCCTTAGGACTGACCCCAGGGGACAGGCAGGTGGCTTTTCAGAGCTTTTGTGTGACATTCTGAGCCACATCCTTTCCAGTGGCTCTGATGCCGTTCTTGAGCTGCTCTGCTGATGCCAAGCACTCCGAGCTCCTGCTGTAGTTGCTTGGTTTATTTTAAATTACCGTTGTTGTTTTAAATAAAGAGGGCTACACAGCTACCAGGTAAAGACAGGCACTCCTGCGAGAATCACGCAGGCCCAATCGCTAAGAGCACAGCTCTCGTCACTAACCCCTGCCGGGCGCTCCTCAGAGCGCAGACACCCTGTCCCTATGTTCCAGAGAGGAGAAGCAAGGCTTCTCCAGACACAGGACGGCCACAGAAGGTCCAGGGCTCCGGGCACAGAGCCCCTTTCCAGAGCCTTATGTTCCCAGGCCACTGTGGAGGAGAAAGCCAGGCAGGAAAAGAGTATGTGGTAGCAATAGTCAGGAGAAAGAGGGAGGAGAAGAGGGAGAGAGGAAGGAGTGGAAGGAGAGGAGGGGGGAGAGTGGAGGGAGAGAGGAGGGAGAAGAAGGAGAGAAGGAAGAGGAGGGAGAGGAGAAGGAGGGAGAGTGGAGGGAGAGGAGAAAGAGGAGGGAGAGGAGAGAGAGGAGGAGGAAAGGAACAAGGAGGAAGAGGGAGGAGGGAAAGGAGGAAGAGGAAAAAGAGGAGGGAGAGAAGGGAAGGAAGGGGGAAAGGAGGAAGATGAAAATTCACGCTATAGCGTGAGAATTTTATATTGAACATTGTATTCCCAATAAAGAGACTGACAAGTGTCTTAAGTGCCTGACAGGAAATTCAGATACAAGTTAACCATGATTAAGTTGTAAACACACACATACACCACACACACACACACACTTACACATACACATACACACACTTCTCAAAATGATTAGAAACATCTTCATTTGCCCAGAGCTGAGAGATTAGAAATTAACCGATAATCATGGAAATGTTAATATCAAATAAAGGAATGTGCAGCCAAGCACAGGGGTGCCTGCCTGTAAGTCCAGCATCTTTGGAAACTGAGGCAGTAGGATTAGGATTGCCTATCACAAGGAGGGCAGAACGTGTCTGGGTGATGTAGGGAGTCCCCGTCCAAAAAAGAGAAGAGAATAACAAAAAGAAAAGAAGAGGAGAAAAAAACAAAGAAGCATGAAAGAGGAATGGCAAGGGAAGAGGAGGAGAGAGCAACAGAGAGGAGAGGAAAGAGGAAAGGGAAGAGGAAGAGAGAGGAAATCAGGAGAGGAGAAGAACAGGAAGAGAAAAAGAAAGAAAGGGGGAAAAAATGAACCTTCTGCCAGAACCCCTCCCGGAGCCCAAAGTTTATGTAAACACGCAATGTGTAACTCCCTGACAAAAACTCATTCACAAGGGAGAAGGCAAAGCTGGAATACGGAACGCCTATCTGCTTTATATGTCTATGAAGAAGAAGCAAGTTGGGGTGAGGATAACCATCCATGGAAAGCTATCCGTAATTCCTTCCTTTAAATGTCTAGAACCCAGGCTAGCACTGACTTACTAAGTTTGTCATTGTTGAACGCAGAAAAATGAGAGCTTTTCTACATTTGACTGAAAATCTTTGCCTTTTCCTACCAGTCTGAAATAGAAACTGGCAATTAAATCAATTAAGCAATGAAAATCAAATATTCCATTAAAATCGAATTTTCCTCCTATCTGATTGGTTGTAACTCAAATGAGCTGGAAACAGACTGGAGAGGCAGAAAGACGCCACGTCTGAGACAAGAGGACGACCTTCCACTGGCTCCTGAGAAATGTCACCAGCCCTTGTGATTTTCCACCCCCCCCACCCCTTTGGCTTATGTCAGTTTAACCATTAGAGGTTCCTCACACACTGGAGTTGGGAAGGAAAGCTGAGGATCCAACCAGAGAGTAGTGCTGAGATTCCTTCTTCCTCGAGTGAGCCTGAGACATCCCATCTCCGACGTGAGGAGATCTACTTCTAGAACACACGGCGAACAGCTGCGTGTTCTACGTGCTCTGACACACCCAGAATCACGCTGCTGCCACAGATAGCGGCTGGCTGATTAGAAGTATTCACGTTTGCTGATTCAAGGAGTTGGGGTGGGGAGGGGGCGGGCGGAGTTTCCAGGAGGGGTTTATTCCTAGGAGAAAAACTGTCTCTCCTGGGGAACTGGGGTGTGAGCCGGTCAGCTGACTTAAATATGCCTTTCTCCTCTGATCCCCGAGGAGACCTGAGGAGCCAGTTGCCCATCCACCACTGCCTTACACAACGTAGAAGATGACTGTGACTCAAGTAGCACTGTTCACAACGGGGGGGGGGCGGTGGAGGGGGAGATGCTGAAATACAAGAAAAATGCCTGCCCACTGTTTGAGAGACTCCAGAGTCCTAAACCCAGAGTCCAAAGCGAACACGATCCTTTTGGAGGTGAACCTGCGGAACGGGTCATCTGTAAGTGAGCAGAAAGGAAAGATTTAAAAAAAAAAATAACACTTCAAAGACCACCGCGGGTCTCAAATCTTACAATCGGAAGGTGTGGCTGGCTAGCATTTCTCAGGGAGCTCTTTGAAATTCACTTATCAAACTGGAGGCCCAAGTGTTGGGGGGGGTGGATCTTTCAGAGACTGGCACCCAAATTAGGTGGCTGGGGCTAGCCTCCAATTTGGTGATCGGCGAATGTAAAGACAGCAGGATGGGACTCTTTCTAAGACACACTGGAGGCGTATGCAGGTGTGTACACATGTGTGCAAAGTGTGCAAGCCTGTGCACACACATGTAATCTAGGCAGACAAGGCTAGGAGAAAGGGGAAGGCTTAATTCCATTGGTTTCATTACTTTGCAGACAAGGGGGAAAAAAGGAATGCAGGGAGACGTGTGCTTTTAATCTTGAAAATTACAAAACACACACACACACTTATAAGAATATCTTTGCTTTGTCAGTCTCCCTCCCCGTGAGCAGCTGTCTTCTCTGAATAGCTGGAACAGGTTGGAAGAGGAGGAAGAGCAGCAGAGGAAGCTAGAAGCTGCTCACAAGCAAACAACTGCTCTTGCCTTTCTTCTCTCTGCCATCTCTTCAGTCCAGTCCCTTTGCTTTGCTTTTGCTTGTGTCATTCACCGCCATGAGCTGGGGTGCCTGGGCCCCCCGGAACCCCCCCCATCATCTCCTAACTGCTAGGCTGGTGACCTTGGAAACATCACTTGACCTCTCTAAGCCTCTCTTTCCTCATCTCCGTAAGACATCTTTTTAAGAGCTCGCATGCCCGAAGGTTACAAAGGTCATGAAGAACGGCTGCCATCCCAAGTGTCTTCCCCACGCCAAGTGTCCGAAGCTCTGAGTGTCCCCGCCCGCGCTGTGTCTGTCCTGACTGACCGCCCGTACCCCCATTCTCCACCCTTTCCTGCCAGGGAATTTTTTTAATGGTGGAAAAGGCACAGTGACCTTATCAGACTTAAACATCCGGCCAGGAAAGTAATGAAATCCATCATCACTCTTGCTTTCCTTGGATAGGGATTTGAACTCTGGGCCTTGTGGCTGCTCATCACTCTTGTGTTTTTTTTTTTAAAAGAAAATCACCTATGCCTGGCTTTCCAAGGTGTCTGGCTAGACTGTCGCTTTTAATATTTAGCAGATATGCGACCCAGCTTTCTTCTATCCTTCTCTCTTGAATCTGACCATTCGGAAGGCAGGTCTGGGGCAGCGCCATCTTAGCTTTGGAGAAGGATAAATGGCAGTTTCTTATCTAAAAGGTCAGAGGGCAGTGCCAGGGAGAAAATCGGGCAATAGTTCTGGTCTGGGTGATCATTCAGGACAAATTCCTCCCCCGCCCCCACCAAAGCCTGATGTCACACTGAGGATTACCCCAGGCCCTGCTTCCCATGGGAGCCCTGCCCCGCTGCTCAGGGGCCTCCTTCCTCTCTGCCCGCCACCCTCGCCCCGCCTCGGACCCCAGGCCCGCAGAGGACCCTGCCCCTCTGGCCCAAGGAACACCCCAGCTCAGAGGCCCTCTGCCTCTCGCTCTGAGAGACACTGGGTTCTGTCCAGCCTGCCCTGCCCACCTGCATCACAATAGAGCCTCAGAAAAGTCTGTGTGAAGAGGGAGGGTGTGGAATTTAACTCCATCCATCAATGTCAACCTCTCTTTCCCCTCTACCCCAACAGCTTGCTCCATTTACCTAGAAGCTGAATAGGCTAAATGCAGGGGATTTTGTGTTCATCTCATTAGAAAGGGAAATTAGCCAGACACTGTTCAGCTGTGCCGAAGGCCGGCCTGCTCCTGCCCCACACCCCACCCCAGGCTCCCCCTCGTCACGTATGATGTTGTCCTGCGATCCCTTGAACAGTTCTTAAAGAGTCATTATCCAGCCCGGAACAAATTCAGAGTTTCCTCGTCCTCAATTCGTACGTCCCGTTCACCCAGCCCAGAAGCGGGCGCCCCGGCTCGGCCATCAGGTCCGTGTCTGGGCCACTGTCCCCGTGGGCTCTTGGTGACACATTCCCCCACGCCTCTTTATCCATTCGGGCTTGGGTACTTGTTGACCAAGTGCCCAACGTGTTGACGTCTGTGCCACTCGAGCTTGGTTTATACCCGCCCTGTCCCAGGCTCTGGGCTCCCGCAGTGGCAGGATCTGCTGTCCCGGCTTGGGGGGACCCGGTGCTCAAGCCGTCAGTGTGTTTTCTGCTCAGGACCCGTCTCCCCGGAAACCCTTTCCCGGCTCCCGCCAAGTGTGTGCTGCGGAGCGACCATGACTCTGCGGGTGCCATGACATTTTCAATGGACAAGATGTCTGTGCCCTGGAGCGGGAACCACATCTCATTCATTCATTCATTCTTTCATGCACTCATTCACTCATGATTGACCTGTCATTGTACCCCAGCCCCGACTCTAATGCCTGACATCTCGGCGGTGCTTACTGAGGCTTTGTCAGGTGGATGAATTCCTTGTCGCCACAAAGGGGTGGAGCTGTGGGCCGCGTTTTGAACGCAGAGCTGTTCATCGCCTTCTTTGAGAGCAGGAGCAGTTAACTGTGGGGTGCCACTGGTGAGGACTCTGTAGGCAAACCGGTCATCTTGCTGGCCCAGAGCTTCACGGACATGACAGGGCTACCCTCCAAACACCTACGTCATTGCCAGCGCTGTGTCTTGTGGGGTGACAAAGAGCTACGAGGTCAGTTGGGGCTCTACATCTTGTCAACAGCATGTAGTGCTAGCTAGACGTCATGGTGTCCTAAGTAAGCAACGGATGCCTTAAAATCCAGATGCGTATTAAACGTTCCAGAGAATCGAGGTAAAACCATGGGCAAATAAAGCCAACAGCACTAAAAGAAAAGGTAAGGGACAGCGGCCAAAGTTTCCTGGTGAACTCGAAAAGGAGCACCAAGTCCTCAGGACCCAGCCTGATCTCTGCCTGATTCTCCCCGTGTGGCTTGGACTTGTTCACTCACATCTGATGGCTGATCAGACTTCGGCAATTCCAGGACACCGGGGACAAGCGAGCAGCATTTTTTGCTGTCTGGCTTAACACGTGTTCATTTGTGATAGCAACCAGGGTCTAAAGACACTTCACAGGGAATCGAGAAGTTCTAGCAATGAGTAATCAACTGAAGCGATTTAATGTCAACTCTAGGGTTTTTTTTTTAATTAGAAAAACTCCAAATATAATAAATGTGTTCAAACTAGCTCCTCCCCCCACCCAGATATTTTAGTAATCGGTCCCAGTAAGAGCAATCTGGGGACACCTGATATTAAGTTGAAAGGAGCACTCTGCCCCTCAAAGAGAGTACTCAATGGGAAGAGTACTGGGTTGATCAATGGTTCAACACAGTGGTTAGTCACTTAGTGAAAACAAAGGAATAAGTTAAATAACCTCAAAACTTCATTGAATGGGCGTATTTGGTTTTATCTATGCATGTGTGCTGTGTGTCTATATAGAGGAATGTGCTCAGTATTAGAGGACATAGAATAATCCATAAACCAGCATTTTACTTAAGGATCTTCTTCTTATTTTTTTAAAAAAACATATGCTTAAATATATATTTGAACAGGATAGATCAATGAGAGATAAATAGATAAATAGATGGGTGGGTAGAAATAATCCACAACCTCTTACAGCACCTGTGGGTGATCTCTCGTGTTTGTTGTTGTTTGTCGGTTGTGGGGCCTGAACTCTGGCCTGGGCGCTGTCCCTCAGCTCTTCAGCTCAAGGCTAGTGCTCTACCACTTGAGCCACAGCGCCACTTCCGGCTTTTTCTGCTTATGTGGTGCTGAGGAATCGAACCCAGGGCCTCAGGCATGCAAGGCAAGCGCTCTACCCCTGAGCCACCTTCCCAGCCCTTGCTCACGTTTTTGTTGGAGCTCTACACGGTAACAGAAATGTACTGAGAGTTACAATCCTCTGTTTCTATTTATTTATCCCTTTATTCTTGGGGGCCTAGAAAAGAGCCTACTAGGTAGCAGACAGGATTTGCAGAGTTAATAAGCAAGTTGACGTGCGAAATTGTACCCCTCTTGCTGCAATACAGGGAGGCATGGACATAACTCTTTTCTAGAGAGTTCCTTCGGCGGGTCTGGATCCTGCCTTACCCCTTGTTTCTCCACAGGGACAATGACTTCAGAACCTTCTGTCCCCAGACACGGGGCAATTTCTGATGCCAGCTGGGTGGGGTGTATGTGTGGAGGGGAGGGGCTGTGGAGGGAGGGGCTGTGGGGGGAGGGGGCTGGCCCCACACTGCCTGAGTGCTGTCTCCACCCACAGGTCAGCCACCATTCACAAATGTGCCTAGCAAGGGGCCACTGGCCTTCCTCTGTCTCTGTCTGTCTCTCTGTCTCTCTGTCTCTGTCTCTGTCTCTCTCTCTTTCTCTCTTGGACAGTGGGCCGTCCATCACAATGGAAGATGACGTCTGACCCCTCAAGGCAAGAAGAATATGTACACCGACATTTGGAACCTCAGAGAGCAGAGTTTGGAGAGAGTCTGGAAGTCATGTAAATCAAAGCTCCTGGAATCCGGCTCGTCATAAAAATCTGTGCTGGGTACAATATGCTTCAGGGGAGGAGAGAGCAGCAGTATGTACATTTGCCTGTAGCTCGTAGCTAGGTATATTCACCGCACCATATGCCGGCGTCTTTAAGTAACCCATTACACAGAAATTAAATATCTTGTGACAGATTGTTTTGACAGTGTGGGGCAAAAAAAAAAATAAGAGAAAGAAAGAAAAGTGGGAGAGAGTGGGAGAGATTTCATTTTTTTAAAAAAATGCATTTGACTGAAGGCAAAACGTTAGGTAGATGTTAATTTAACAGATGTCTAGCTTTCCCAGTGCATGCATCACCACACAAAATCCTCTCCACGCCTCACAGGCCCGCCTGCCACGACCTTCCGCGGGGGCCGTTTCCATTCAAAGGAAAAAACCTCTGGAATTACCCAGGGAAGATGGGTAAAGGTCTGGAGGGGACGGCGTCCAGCCCTATACCCAGGTACCACTGAGGCAGCGAGCTCACAGCGGCCACGTGTCAGAGGGGAGAGAAAGAAGCAGGACCTGTGTTTACCCACCTCCCCTAACAACAACAACAACAAACAGCCAACACGTCATAAAGTGACTGCTATGGTAAGACGCACCTGCCACCGGGTGAATTGATCAAAGAGATTCATCTACAAAACAGATCACAGAACCACAGAAGCCCCGCTGATCTAAGCTGCCCATTACCAGATGCTGCTGAACTGAAAAGCCATTTGAAGAGGGACCTGTCAAGAACGGGTTGTCCCTGAGTACCTGTTTTTGGAAAGGTTGGCCCTTTATACCAAACCTCAGTAGTGATGTAACTATCTGGCACATGTCTACATATGTAGACCTATACGAACATATATGTATATGTCTAGATACAGAAGAAAAGCCACCTTGGATGTCATGTCTGGTTCACTCATGGATATTTGATAACGTTAATTGATTTGGATTTTGTAAATTCATTTCCCTCTTGGAGTCTATGTTTTTTACATTTAGCACACAGGCATTTTTGACAAGCTTTGTGCTTGTTCAAATGGACTGGTTTTGGGGTAGGCTGAGGAATGGCTTCTGGTAAGCTGAGCTTGTAGGTATTGGGTTGGTGTCAGCCTCAGTCTTTCTACACCAAAGACACGTTGGAATTCATTCCCTGGTAGACTCCCGTTCCTGATGCTTCTATGATGGTCTGAGCTGAAACAGCATCCCAACGCAGTCTCCAGCCCACTTCCTGAAGTGGGAGACACTTGTAGGGAGGAAGAGGAAGGGAGGGAGAAAGCAAAGGAGAACTGTTCTCCAAAGAAGTATGGAGCTGCTCTGCAGGATTATTAACTAGCTCTACTTCTTTTAATAGCAAAGAGTATTTTACAACTAATGTAATAAAACATTTTGTTCCCAATAAACATAAGCTGCATTGTCCTACCACCCAGTGAATTCAGATTTCCAACCAAAAAAAAAAAAACTATTAAATACCTCTGTGTGTGTGCACATGTGTGTGCGTGTGCAGGTGCGTGCATGTGTGTCTAACAGATTCAGCATTTTTTATTTTTAGTATTTAAAGAAAATGGTCTATATCTTGTTTTCTAAGGAAATATGGCAAGAGGCCATCTTTAAGAGCTGAGAAAGATTAATGATATTATGGCAACCTTTTGAGAATGAAACAAAATTGGTTTAGTCTCCAAGCAATTTAACACAAGGAGGTGTGTGTGTGTGTGTGTGTGTGTGTGTGTGTACATGCCCCTGTGTGTGACACGTAATAAATGCTGAGTTACAGAACTTCATCCCCAGGTGATACCATTTTACGGTACAAACATCAGAGCCACGGGGACCTGAGGAAAATTAGCCCTGTGAATTCCAAGATGCAAAAATGCATATTAGGAGGAAAAAAATAATCCAAAGGGGCAAGTCGAGTATTCACACCAACACAACACTCCTCCTCGCGGGAGCAAGACCGAGTCAAGGACATGATGTGAAATTGAAGAAATCGGTAGGAGAGAGAAAAAAAAATTCCCCGTTACACCGCTACAGGACTGCAAAAGGAATAAGGGAGAGAAAAATCTGTCAACACAAAAGAATCCTTTCTCACTCTCTGAAATTCTAATCCAGTCATCGGGTCTGCCTTCTGAAGCACCTTTCATCCGACTATCTCAAAGTCCTTTATGGTATTAAACATTCACTGGTTCCCCAAGGTGGGAAAAAATTATTCTAGTCATTTTACAAATGTATCTATTCTCTCAACCCTCTTATCCCTGGCAGTGATAAGTCTGAGAATAAAAAATCAAGAAACGAAGAATGACCAAGAGTCCTTATTCCTTTCACCTGTTTGATAATTACTTAGGGGATGTTCCTTGATTTGTGATGGGAACGTGCCGTGATGAACTGCATGCAAGGTTTTGATTTGCTATAAATGATCTGCTAATATATGCTGACATAGCCTTGCTCTCCTCCTCCCTCCCTTTTGTCCCTGACGTGAGAAGGACTGCAGAAGGTACTAGGAATGACACCCAAGAGAAAAAAAAAGGGTGAGGAATTAAACATATAAAGAGAAAACAGAGCTGAGTGGACTTTATGTTTTATTCTCAGCTCCGGGTCTGACAGCCTGTCCCGAGAGACTACGATGCAGTGAGAGATGTGCTTATGACCTAGACGTATGACCTGCGTGGCCGTCCCTCACTATTCCAAGAGAAGCTGGGGTGACATCGATACCCCTTGGCCAGGGGTACTCCGGGTAGCACAGTTCCACAGTTCTCTGTGTTCTGGGGGTGACTCTCCAAATTTGACTAAAAAAACCAACAACAGGTACAAAACATCTAAGAGAAACATTTCAAGATATGTCTGGTGCCGAGGACCGCCAATAATACCAGCATTATTCCTCTTTGCGTGTGACTTACTGATCCTGGCTACCCCGAGGGACCAAGAGTCCGGTTTGGAACTTTCATGACGGGTGGTAGCAGATGCCAGCCTGCGACAGGAAGTCCAGAATCTGTTAACCCCCCCTGCCCCACCGCCCGCCCCTGTCCCCTGTCCCCTGGACCGGGTGGTGACAAATGTACAAGATGGCACCACAGGACCGTGGTGTCTCTGCCCCCGAGCAGAAGCAGCCAGCGTGGTTGTCAGGTCGGCGCAGCGGAGTTGGCAGGGAGGCCGGCACCGTGTTTGAACGTGGAGGAAAGCGAAGGGACCAGGGGGCATCCGCCGGTTCGCTGTCATGCTTTCTACCTCGAACAGCGCGCCCTCCCTCGGCGTGAACGGAGCTCCTGCCAACATCTCTCCGTGGGGGGCCTCCAGATCATCCGACTATCAAATGGAGACGCCCCCCTTCACCACGGATGCTGCCCGCTCCTCCTAATTTAGGCTTACATCTTGGAGAGCATTTATCTTCTGTGCAGCCTTCTGTCACCGCCGTGTTCAGTGCAGCAGTCGGCAAGAGCGCACGTATCCCTCTTCAGAGGACAGGTCTGAGCATCCCGAGGCCCCCGGCTCGGGCCTGTGGGTCAGAGGTGCAGCCTGGGCCATACCAGGTTCACACCGGAAAGATCTCAGGCATCTCAGGCCACGGATGGGGAAGATTCCAGCAGATGATGACGCATCTGGCATGGAACTACTTTAAACGTCATGCATGAGCTTTGAGGGGTTATAGCAGAGACAGGGAAAGAAAAAAAAACTACAGAGGATGGCACGTATCCCTGAACCAAAGATGAGGCCCTTTGCCACACAGGTGGCCCACACAGCCGAAGGGTACAAAGCCTGGAGGGGTACAGAGGATACCAAGTCCGGACCTCTTTCACAGCCTATGGAATGGGACAAGTTATTTAATTTCCCTGGGCCTCATTTTCCCCATCTGTAATAAACAGAATATCCACCCATCCATCCATTTGTCTTTCTGTCTGCCTCTGTCTGTCTATCTAGAATGGTGGTTGTGAACACTAAGTAACTGGTTTCCTACATAGTATTACTTAGAAGTAATTCCTATGCCATTTTCAGATACAGCCTGTTTGTCAGTCCCAAGTTTAACAATACTATCATCATCATCATCATCATCATTGTCATCATCCCTGGATGTGTGACTCTCTACGTCTGTATGCTCGGTCATAGTTTTCTCAGACGCTGTGTGAGAGCCACCTGGGTCAGAGATGTACGTCAGGCACTTACGGGACAACTTAGAAGATACACTGGAGTCTTAAGGCAGAGTATTTAAGCAGGGCCTGGCAATGGTCCATAAACTCTGGCTGTGCCCGTAAGAGCAGGAAAACCTAAGTATTACGTAAAAGCAGGGCCCTGGGGGAGGGGTGGCTGGAGAGGGAGGGTAGTATGGTTGTTGGGAGAAAGAAGGTTCCATAGTTGGAGACCCGTCTGTCAGGAAACTGAAACCGTCATCAACTCAACTCCCTTTTCAGTTATCGGCCTCAATCGTCAGCCCACACCCACCTACACGCCCATTATCACTCCGCGGTACATTTTCTGGCCAGAATCTGTAGCTCACTGTGCTGACATTTGTTTTCATGTGGAGAGCTCACGTCTCCCTGTAGACTAGCGGCTCCATGAAGACAGGGGTGCGTGCGATCTCCTCCTGCTTCTCCAGGGCCTCTGCCCGGCAGGCAGCACAGGGCTGAACAGAAGTAGGGGGAGGGATGGATGAACGCACCCACCCTCGCTCTATATTCACCACAAAGCGACGGGTCTGCGTATGCTAAGGGCTCCAGCTTCAGGACGATCGAATAAGGGTCTCGTGGATGAGTTCCGGGGCAGACAATGTCAACCGGTCCCTTCACGCGGTGGAGACATCACCCGCTCTTCAGTGGCCCTCAGTATTTCCAAGCGATCATAGGATGTTTCACACGTGCCCCTGGTATTATCATGCTAGGTGGTACCAGGGATTTCCACCCAGTGTCATGGGAGGTTCTGGAAGGCCAGGCTGAGGGGAGAAGCGGAGGGGGGTGGCGCCCCCCCCCCTCCGCAGCCAGGGAGCCTCGAGAATTTCCAGCCAAGCGCCAGGAGCCAGGAGGAGGCAAAGGAAGATCTGTGATTTTGTTTTCCCCTCCCAGATCTGAAGGCGCGGTTTTGCCAACAGCCTCACTTGCGGGCGAGGGGGTGGGGGAGGGTGGCTCCCCTCCAGGATGGCTTGCTTGGCTTCAGTTGTCGACGACTCTCGCGTGCCAGGCAGCGGGCTCTGCACAGAACAGAGACGGCACGCTTGGCCTGGAGAGCCTTCAGGTGTCGGGCTCCCTCCACTCCCTGCCCTGGCCCCGATGGAGCTGCTAGCAAGCTCTCAGCTTGCTCTGGAGGAAGAAGAGAGAGAGATCTGCCCATCCCGTCAGACGCTCACTCCCTGCAGGACTTAGGAAGTGCGTCCCTGAGCACCCCCCCCCCCAGGGTCTGAGATGCACTAATCCTGAGCTAGAGTCCAGCAACTTCCCAGGGCCCACTAGTGACCCCACTAAGGAGAAGTACATCCTGGACCAACTGGGCCCAGCTTGAGGCTGGGGAGGGGGAGAAGGGGTGGGGGGAAGTGGGGAGTCACCTGGCTGGTCCAGGCAGACGCAGGAGAAGATCTCAGTTAACTCAGACACTCCTGAGCCCAGGGGCTGGTTAGTGCACAGCAGGAAATCACTGTGATCTTCTAAGTAATTCTGGTCATCTTGTATGGTAGAGACCTAACTCCTTCCTGGGCTTATAAAGTCCTTTATGATTGACAGGAAGAAGCCAGGGCCTATAGTGGTCAGTGCAGGGAAGGTTCTCATTAGGGGGAAGACAATAATCAAAGCACCCTAAGGTACGTCTTTATGTAGGCAGCAATAGAGAAAGACAATCGATCACAGAAGCAACACAAACACAATGGATTATTTTTTCATACTCAGCAATGGTCTGGGCATATTTCTTCTCAAACTTCAAGGTGCTTAAGAATCCCTGGGGGTGTTCACTCACATTCAGATTTCCCAGGGTTAACCTGGCAAAGACACTGGAGGGGCAGCCCTAGAACTGACCTAGTAATCTGAATTTTTCTTCAGCACAGTAGGTGTGTGTGTGTGTGTCTGTGTGTGTGTGTGTGTGTGTGTGTGTGTGTGTGTTCTGGTCCTAGGGCTTGAACTTGGGGTCTGGATGCTGCCCCTGAAGTTTTTCACTGAAGGTTCACACTCTACCACTTAAGCCACAGTTCTACTTCTGGCTTTTCAGTGGTTTATTGGAGACAAGAGTCTCACGGACTTTCCTGCTTGGCCTGGCTTTGAACCACGATCCTCAGATCTCAGCCGCCTGAGTAGCTGGGGTTATAGGCGTGAGCCATCAGTGCCTGGCAGTGTAGAAGTTCTTCTTTAGGTGATGTAGAGATGCAAACATCTTCAAGGCAGACCCAAGGGTAGGCCCCAGGGGGAAGATCAGGGATGTGGATCTCTAGAATTTAGACACAGAGAGGTTGTCCAAATCTGAAGCTGTTATCTCAGTGCACAGAATGACCTGGGTGGCTGATCTATTCTACTTGGAGTTATCACCACTTTCTTCTTTCTCAATGGGCTTTGTGACCATGTCGGGAAGGGAGCTCGGCTTAGGTCTCGCACAGCAGCAGATCCTCTGCCCATCTGTTCCACTGTCCATCTCCCCTGTCAGGTTCCCAATTACATCTTGTCCACTTCCCAGGTTAAGGTCAGGCCCAATGGGCACACAGAGGACACCAGGTGGCCAGCAACAGACACACGCGTGTGTCTCCTCCCCCACAACAGTGAGTCCAGGCCTGGTTGATGTATCCGTCATGTAACATCAATACAATTACAAAATGTTTCCCTAACGTGCATGGCTTCGGAGAAAAATACTTCATGCTGCTTTGCAGCCACCAGAGGAATTAAGTGGAAGACACTAGGTCTTCAGCTTCAGCTTATACGGCACTTTCAATCTGCTTCACAATTGGAAGCAAATTGAGTGACGACCGACTTTCAATGCAGATATATTAACTTCAGAAGCCAAGCCTGATATGTATATCTGGAAAGCGTGGTAGTCAGGTATGTGTGTGTGTGTGTGTGTGTGTGTGTGTGTGTGTACGCGCGTGTGCACACGCCCACATGTGCACTCCAGGAGCGTGTGAAGGTCTTG
Organism: Dipodomys ordii; assembly: GCF_000151885.1. NCBI lineage: Eukaryota > Metazoa > Chordata > Mammalia > Rodentia > Heteromyidae > Dipodomys > Dipodomys ordii. The sequence continues at coordinate 2,336,038 of NW_012267328.1, forward strand.
ATTAAAAATCCCTGCTGCTTTGAGGTAGCGAGTTTTCAGGCTAGAGAATTTTATTTTTTAAGTTTAGAATTTATGATAACTCCTTCCTCCCACACACACACACAAACACCTCACCTTACCAGCTTGTTTATTTATTTATTTATTTATTACTAATCTAAGATAGGCTCCCTGTGTCATTTAACGAGCTCCCCGTCATTAACTCTGCAGGATATAGCCAATAAATTTAATATGTGTGTACTTAAATGATAGAACTGACAGCTATGAATTGTAAGTAGGAATCTGATATAAACAGATTTTTTTATGAGAAAAATAAGAAGAATGGCATCATCGGAACTTGCATTAGCAGCAAAATTCTCCTGGCTACTTCTTTCTGGTTTTATTAGAGGAATTAATGCTTTAGGACGTCTGGGGACAAGACAGGGACAAGGCTTGGGCCCAGGAGAAGCAAAAGATCTTGAGTGAGTTCATTTTAGTTTGCTACCCACCTTCCTGGTCTCTTGTTTCATGAAGCATGAAAAAGAAATAAATAAAATAAAAAAAATTACTGTTCTCATTCTAGGCCACTAACCCTTCCATTTAAAAGACATGTTAAGGAAGGTGGGATGGCGAATTAAGAAAACAAAAAGGAACATCAATTATTTTGCCTTAGAAAAGGAAGAGGAAAGGAAGGAAGTTCTTCTGTGAAGAAGTCATCCTGTTTTATTTCTTCCATTTGTCTATGGTAAGATTCATGCTTACTGTCTTACAAATAGAGATTGAGAATTCAACAACACCACCCAAAACCCAAACACCCGCCTGGTGTTGCTTGAGGAATCGATGATGGCAGTGGTACTAGACTGGGTGGATCCTCAGTGTGCCTCGACTCTATCAAGATTTTCAGCTTGAAGTCAGGGGTGGGAAAGTTCTTCCTATATAAGGCCGCAGAGTAAATATTGTCGGTGCTGGGGGCCATATGGTTTCAGTTGTCATGCTCAGCTCTGATGCGGGAGCGTGAACACAGATACAGACAGTACACAAACGGACGGGCATGGCTCCGTGCCAGTAAAACTGATCTTCACTGAAATGAGACTTTCATTTAATTTTCATTCGTTTTCCCCCACCAGGGTATCAGAATGCAGGGACGGTTCCAACATGACAGACACACACACACACACACACACACACCAATTTGTCCTGGAAGCCTGGGCTCTCAGAGCTCTGTAGTTAGTTCCCCTAGTGTCTAGAGGTCAGGGGCTAGATTTTTCCCTCTTGATGGTTCCCCCCAGTATTTCCAACAGTTCAGGCTCTAGCTGAACCCTGGCTGACTGAACGGAGGAGCACGTGGCTTTCTGTGGCGCCATTTTTGTGGTTTCCGTTGTATGCTCCTCATTCTCTTTTTCCTTGAGCTGGAATGTGTTCAGTTGCTGTAATTTAAAAAAAAATTTTTTTCCCAAAGAAAAACAAAAGTTGTATCACTTAAAGTTACTGTACCTGAACAAATGCACGGAAAGTGGTGCCATGTTTGCCTGCATGAACGCGCAAAGCCCCAACAACTCCCATGAGCGATTAATCTTCTAACACTAATTAGATATTTGCTAATTAGCGTCTGATGTGTGAAATGAAAAAAACATTCTGAAGCTGAAATGAATAGGGTCTAGAAGATAGGGCTACATTCCTGTCCCCTTGCTCCTTTCCATATTATTTATCATATTTCCATAAATATTAATAAGATCATGTGATACCAGCTGCTCTATAAAATTATCTCTCTGAATGGAAGCCTTTGTTCACTATAATAGGGAGGTGTCAATATTTGGCACAAAGAAGAAAGCGCTCAATGAAGGAAAGCATTTCTCCCTTCAGTGTTAGCGAGATGTCATATTTCATGAATCACTTTTATGCTTCATCAAACAGTCCTACTTTTTAACTGGGGCCTGTTCTTCCTGTGAAAAAGAGGTAGAAAACTTCTCTCCTCAGTCACTTTTGCCCCTCTCTAACTAAATCTTACCTTGGTTTAAAAGAAAACTTAACAGAATGGAAAATATATTAAAACCTCTGCTGCAGTGCCCGGGTAAGGCTGAAACCATTCTAGAACAGTCAATTTCAATAAGAAATGTGAGTAATAAAATGGAGACATTTGAGTCCCATTAATTGCATGCATGAGACAATCCTAAAAATATCCCCTATGCCACCATCATAAAAATATTTATAGAGACTATGATAGAGATTTCAGGGCCTCTAATGCACACAGGCTATAATATTCAAGTCATAAATATTAAGTCGTACTATATTCTATAAAATGTAACATTTTGATTTGGGATATTTCTCGACTGAAAGCCCATATTAAACATTCTTGGTTCTGAAAGAGAAGATGTAGAATAATAAACGATTTTGGTTGGTGTGCGAGTTCTGTCTCCCTTCCCCCCAACTACTCACCTGTGAGTGCTGGTCATATCCCAAATTATATCTAATTACAGCATTGATACAGTAATTTGGAATGAGAGCTAAGAGAAGTTGACAAAGGTGACTTTGAAACATAATGACAATGAGATGACCATTTTCTTAGGCTGACATTTCGTGATTATAATAATGCTGGTTGAGATTATTAACACTGTAACGAAGGGGCAGCTCCTAGCGCTCGAACACAACACACTGGGACTTGACACAGCTGAACCACCCTACATCCTACCCTGCCTCAGTCGGCTTGCCGATTCCAAGGAAAGATGAGGCTTGTGCCGGGGGAACGGACAGCCACAGACAGACAGCCTACTCTGCCTACAAACAAGAGTTTCTGTTTTCCAAAGCTGGAGAGAGAGAGAGAGAGAGAGGATCTGGTCATCCCTGCCAATGTTCCCAATTGACACCAGGGATTGGTTGCCTGTTGGCCTTGAGGTTGATACACCCCAAACCCCCAGACATTATCTGTTGAGAGAGAGTCACCAGGACCTTCAACTTGAAATCCATGGCGATCCCAGGGCTCCTAATCATCGCAGACACCATGCAAATGGGAATAGTCTGGCAGGCATGATCCTTTTGCTTATCGTTAAATGAGAATAAAACCAGACAGCTTTTAATTACCAACAACAGAGCAATGAGTCAGGGGGAAAATCACACCCCATCAAGACATCACCAGTCGATCCAGCGCGGCGCCCCGGCTGGCTAAACTTGGGAAAGGGACGCCGCTCTACACATTGTTCTCTTCAGCAGTATCAAACTCAAAGTGTCTGAGGAGACGTGTAATTCCTCACTTCAAATGTGCAGGAGAATTATGCCGCAATTATTTGAAATTGCCCCGCGAACTGGACGTGGGCTTTCAAACTCTGTTTTTTGTGAATCTTTGGGATTCTGGGTCTTACGGTATTGCCATAGATTCCTGCGAACAATCTGCAAGAAACAGCAGCAGCAACAAGAACCTCTGCAATCAGCCTGCACAGGTCCATTCTGCCAACAAGGTCAGAGTGGGAGGTCCTGGCTTCTGCCTCCGAATTGGAAGTTTCCCCTTAAAGATTCCCAGCATTCTCCGACACTTGAAACCTTTCTTTCCCCCTTCAGAGTCTAAGCCGTTTGTCTCTCAGCGACTTTGCAATGGGTCTTGGTTTCCTATAAAAATTGTAGGTCTTACGCCATTCCTAACGAAGTCTTCCCCGGCCATCTCTGTGCACCTGCCTTCCAATCTAACAGCATCTGCCTGGGTTGTAGTGGCATCTTCCCTCCCCAGGGATCACCCCGTGACGTTTTCTATACCATGTGTCTGGGAAGGGAAAGGAAGAGAGCACAGGGTATGAGAGACAGTAAAGACTTGCGCCGGGCTCCAAAGTTTGCACCGGAGTTAGAGAGCCAAGGCTGCCTCCCAGGGCTTTTGTTTTTGGTCTGTTTCCAGAGAGGAAAACGATCATCATTCTGACAGAACTGTGCCTCCCCTGCTAGACTCGGGCTCCTCCACGTTCTCAGCGTGTGTAACCTCAGAGCTTTTCATGGCTTCCTTTGTGTCAAAGGCTGGCTGTTGGCACAATAATTGGAGACACCAGCGACTCTCTTGTTGACAAAGGTAATACTGAGTCATCACTGGGATTGTCTCCACCAGGGTGCATTGCATCGTCTTGGAGATGCTCCCCTCTGTATTTTACATATAAAGAAACCCCGCTCAAAAGACGTTGAATCGTTTTGATGCTTTTAATGAATTGCCCACTGCATGCCGAACGATATTCTCGACAACTTACAGTGCGGACTCTCGGCAAACCCCTCCAGAGGGCCGACCGTGGATTAAGTTTTGCTTTATATTGCCTGGATCCACACTAACATCACAGATGTGTTAACTTCCCAAACAATGACTTCCCTTTCATTTTGATCTCATTAAAGGGAATAAGGAAATAATAATCCACGAACCAAATCTAGTCCTTAAAAAAATTATTGTCCGCATGCTAAGAATGGCTTTTCTATTGTTAACAGTTTCTTAAAAGATATAATACAAAGACATTATAGACCACAAAGACTCAAACATTTATTATTTGGTCTTTTATAGAAAAGTCTGTCCACACCGATCACTATATATAAGTTAAAACTGCCTTCAAAGCCTGTTGAAAATGACTGCTAAATAGCTTTGTACAAATACTGAGTACTGCCATTCTATCTCTCTCTTTCATAGTATTATGAAAATAGATATTTCAGGCTCCAACGAGTGTAATGAACTGTTTCCTACAGTTTGTCTAATCGAAACACTTTCAATGTCTTGATGAGACCAAAACAAATGTTCATCATCTGAAAATTCTGGCCAGGTCACCTAACTTTCTCAGTAAATGGTTCTTTACCTACAAATGGGCAGACTGTCAGCTTGTGGCGCGATCACCATATTGAATGGGACCACCCAGCACAGCTTCGTGGCTGTTTGAAGAAAGTCCACTGCAAACGTGTGCTGAATGAACGGATACTGCAGGAGCAGGCTCTCTCCCCATTCCCACGTGGGAAACACGACCGAATTCACAGCCTGCATGACTGTGGGAAGGGCAGTGTGGCCCAATGGGGTTTCTGGAGGTCAAGTACACAGCGAGAGCACCTGACTTCTAATGCTAAGAATAGTTTGTTTGCTTTTTGCCATTTATGGGGGCTTGAACTCAGGGCCTGAGCACTGTCCCTGAGCTCTTTTGCTCAAGGCTAGCGCTCTACCACTTTGAGCCACAGCGCCACTTCCAGTTTTTGAGTGGTTCATTGGAGAAAAGAGTCTCATGGGGACTTCTCTGCTGGGGCTGGCTTTGAACTGTGATCCTCAGATCTCAGCCTCCTGAGTAGCTAGGATGACAGGTGTGAGCCATTGTCTCTTGGCTTAAGTGTAGATGTTTACTGTTTTCAACACATACACACACATAGACACACACACAAGAGCATGTGTGGGGATGTGTATGTGAAATTAACCTGGTTTAATCAGTTTATGAGACCTATGCACATCAAAAGATCACATTCTACACTGCAGATACCTAGGCGGTTTAATTTATCAATTACACAGCTGGGGAAATGCAATGCAATGTGAACTCAATGAAGAGCATATCGGAAAAGAAAAAAATCATTACAGAGGGTGGCTTAAGAAAACAAAGACAAAGGATGATTTATAGTCTTGCCTGGGACTCTGGGATCACCACAGAGCTATCACCACAATGTGTGTGTGAGAGAGAGACCGAGAGAGAAAGAGAAATGGAGAAGTGGGTTTAGGACTTCACAGAAAATAAGCAAGGGTCTGGTCGACTGGTCTACCACCGAGTGGCCCCCTTCTCCCAGTTCTTATAGTAAAGTCTTTCCCACAAAGTCAGAGCCACCCAGGACTCTGTGAGGTAGAAGAGGGGCAAGCGTAGGGAGCCAATGTCCAGCTACTTTGGGATGTTTAGTGTGACGTGTACACACAACCTTGGATGTGCTGTGCTGCCTGGGCACCCATGTTCCTTGCACTCCTAGACGCCTGTATTGCTCTGTCTTCTTCCCTTTGGCCCAGCCAAGCCATGGCCTCTCTTCAGACAGTGGAGTTATTAATGCAGTTAGATTGCTCCTGGGCGTCCAGCCCGGCTCCTTCAAACGCTATTGCCTGCGTGTGTGCTCACAGCACACACACACACACATCCCAGGTCTGCTGGCTGGAGAAGCCGTGTCTCGCACGGAAAGGAAGCCAGGGACAGGGCTCGGAATTTGTCAATTTCCTGCACCACGCAGCTGCCACGCCGGATGGGGACCGGGGCAGGCCGTGAGCGAGAGGCCGAAGCGGAGAGAAAAGAACCTCTTAGTGGGCTCAGGAGCCCGTTGTGGGGAGGAGCGATCGATGCGATGTGACCATGCACTAATCAGGGCTTTCTGCTGAGAACTCCCAATTTAGGAGGAAATCCGCTGTGAGCCCCCCTCATCCTCCCTGCTCCGCCCGGCCCCCCCTCGAGAAAGAACCCATCACAGGGTCTCCTCAAGGATTAACGAAAGAGGGCGCGGGAGCAGGAGCAACCATCCTGGCCCCTCATCCACCATCACAACTGAAAAACTAAAAGGGAGCCCAAGAGAATCCTCACCAACACACACACAGATATTTCTGCACCTGTCCTGGGCAGCTCTTCTCTTCCCTTCTTCATTGATTCTTTTATTCTTAGGTTTCTCTTTTTAAGTTATTTCTTCCAAAATAGTGTTGCTCCAGCTGTCCGGAGGGATGTGTGTGCTTTTAAAGGGAATTCTAATCTGTCAGACATAAAAATTATATGGGTATATCTATCTATCTATCTATCTATCTATCTATCTATCTATCTATCTATCTATGTACATATATGTTCTGTGTGTGTGTGTGTGTGTGTGTGTGTGTGTATGTTGAATGACCCTGTCCAGGTCAAAATGCTTGATCCTGTGACTCCAATCTTCAGTTTCTCTGTATCTCATTAGGGATGGTCAATGCTTGGTTAGGGAGCAGGTCCACCTGTGGGGTACATGCTGTATAAAAGACTTGGCTTTGCCAAATAGACAAGGAACATGTGGGAATCTCCCTGGTGACAGGAATCTATCACAAATGCATTAAAGTCTGGAAGAAAAGCTATTCCTTGTCTCTCTCCCCCTGTCCATCAGCTGTAAACATGCGGGTTTGAGGTCTCCAAAAACCCTCCATTGCGGGGCACCGTGGTTGCCTGGGGGTTCCTGTCAGGTCAAGGGGCGTCTGGGATTTTAAAGAGATAAGGGGATCTCACACAGCAGCTATTTAGGTGTGTTTCTGTCCGTGCCTGCCGGGGCTCTGCCAGCCCATCCTAGATTTCCATACTGGTCAGCAGAACTCAGTTCATCGCTTGTGTGTCTGTGTGGAAACATGCATGGTTTTCAAGGTTACTCTTTCCTGTAGCGCTGCTCTGGTATTTTCTCCATATGCTCAGACCCTCCGGGAGTAAGACACACTCAGAGCTGGGTAGAAAAGGCGGCCATGTTCTCATAAGCACAGAAAGTGGACGTATAAAGTTGTGACCTTCAAGAAATGATGTGAAATCCCGAGTTATAGGATGGGATCTTGTCCTAGCCTACCAATTTTTTTTCACAAACATAAGATGATAGAACCTCAAGTAACTCCCAGAGGTTGTACCTGGAGCTCTCTTCCTTTCACACCCACTCATGTGTAAGTGTGAAAAAAGCTAGACCAAAGCTGAAGAGAGACATGTGTACAAGCAAGCTCAGGTCAGATATCCAGCTTGCAAGGTAGGCTGAATTGAATAGAAACCATCTGCTGAGAAGATGGCTTTTTCTCCACCTAAGACTGCAATCCAAAAAACTGAACTTGGAATGAGCCTCCCTTCATTCAACATCCAGGACCTATGGCTATAATCTGGAGGGAAGGCGAGGAGACCTCTGAGCCAGAGGCAGAACTCAAACAGACTCTTCAGGGAATCTTTTATGTACTTCTACAACTTACTCAGAAAAAAAAATCAAAATCAAGAGGAAATGATAAGGCCACACACAGTACTGACGTTGGCAAAGCCCAAGGAGAGCACCTAGTGACCGAGAGCCTCAAGAGAATGGGAGGTACAGCAAACATGGCTGGGGTCGAGGGGGAGAGAGGAGGGGGTGGGAAACGCATGCCAACGCGTTCAACTAAGATCATTTCAATATTCAGGCCAAGAGGAGTCATCCATGGATCAACTGTGAACCCCAAGACTCAAGCATCACTGAAGCGTTTGTGCCAAGTGCTAAGTAGGAGGAGAAGGTAGATTCAGGCATACCAAGAATGTTAAAGAAATTGTACAGCCCTTCGCAAGGAGCAGGAGATCGAGCCCCAGGAGATCCAGTCTGTGCCAGAATTTTGCACGCTATTTCGTCTTCCCAACAAGCTTCCGACACACAATTATTATATATATATATATATATATATATATATATGGATATATCCCCCCAGGTTTAGATCGACACTTAGCTGATGTAACCAGGTGATTTGAGGGCAGATGCGCTTCAATGTGTAGCAAGGTGTGGACACACACACGATTCCCCTGATGTGCAGTCTGCGGCTCACCGTGTCTCACACGGTCCGTGCTGACTTTCAGAAGGACCAGGACACCAAGCCTGCCGGAAGGACCGTTCTCATCTGTGGAGAATTGATGTTCCCCTTTTTGGTTCACGTCCACCCCTCTGTATCATCCAGGCTGGGGCCCCAGTGCTCCCCGCCCTCTAGGTTGCCAAACCATTGCTGGACGTGTTAATTTTAAAATTTTAGCTTAAGGCAGGCAGTACAAAATCTGTCAGGAGAGCGACTGGTTCTGGTGGTCAAAAGGCTAAATACCTCCTACGGCTGGACGGGAGAGAGCATGTCATAGACGTGAGTCGAAACCGAAGAAATAATTCTCCTCCCATGCCCACACAGAAACAATGAAATTTCCCCCCGTTGCTCCAGAAAAGCCACCAGGTAACCTGTGGCAAGCAGTTACTTTTGACAGCACACAAGATGAACTCTTGGCTCTCCTGGCATATTGAAGATTCATTCTACCCATTCATCTTCCTCTCCTCCCAGCAGTGGTCAAAACACACCCAGTCATGCTCTCTCCCAGATTTCTTCATCTAAAACACATAAGGCACACCTAATTCATTCAACAATGAGCCAGTTCAGAGAAGAGTGTCCACAACGCATTAGGATACAATAGGTGAATAAGCAATTATTTCTATTCCCCAGTCGGGGCACGCTATCAGAGAAAAGGTACCATGTCTGCTCACCCATGAGCCTCTGCCATTTGAGCCGCCACACCTGCTTCTGGCTTTTTGCTGGTTCCTTGGAGATAAGGAGCCTTCTTGTTTTGTCTGTTCTGAGTGGTTCTGAACCGCCTTCCTCCTATCTCAGCCTCCAGAGCAGCAAGGATTATAGACATGAGCTACTGGACTTCAGCTCCTTGTATGCCTGAAGTACTCCCCTATTTATTTTACAAAGTGGGTTGGGGCAAAGGGGTTTAGGGACAGAGATGAGCATGGAGAGAGAAGACTGGAGGGGTGACAGGCCATGCCCAATTTTGAGACTGTCTCTGTGCTGAAGGAGTATCAGCCTGTGGCACTGTCGGGAGGCAGGGCCAAGCGGGAGGAAGTTAGATCATTGGAGGTGTGTCCTTGAAGAGGATTCCAGGCCCCCATCCCTGTCCCTGCCCTTCATCTGCTCCCTTTCCTCCATTGTGCGGTAGCAGACACTCTCTGCTGTGATGTTCTGCCTTCTCTCTCTTGGGGGAAAGGGAGGGGTTGTCTTTCGTCAAATCTTTAAGTTCAGCATTCCATTACACCAGGGCCTGTACAAGATTCAGATAGATCCCGTAGGCACCAAGATTTGAATTATTTTAAATAATTTTATTTCCGTGTAGGGAAAAATTTTAGTCATACATCTTTGGGAAGTAGCAATCTCTCCCCCTTTCTCTCCCTTCCCTCCCTTCTTCCCTCCTTCTCTCTCTTTCTCTCTCTCTCTCTTTCCTTCCTCCCCCTCTCCTTCTGTAGCAAGTAGGGATTGATAAAAAGATCATACATCTCAGATGCAACATCCTTTATTTCATGAGGGTTTGTGCTTAGTAGCAAGAGACCGCAACTGATTGCAATAACTCCAAGTAGACCACCTTTCTAATGGTAGAGCACATACCCCCAGATCTTCCCTATTTAAGAGATGTACCAACTGTAGTTTTATTTCAGATATGCAAAGCTGAAAGTATATGGTACCAGAGAAAGTGTTCTGTCTGGTATGGGGCATGTATAAGCCAGTTTAGCCACTGAGCAGGAATATGAAGAAAATTTAACTTTCTAGGAAGATCCAGAGAAGCACTTTTAAAAACAACATACTGGCACGTTCAACATCATCTTTTAAAAAAGGATCAATTTATTAAACCATCCCTAGGTTAACCAAAAGATCATTTATGAAACCATAAATGTTGGCTCAGAATGAATCACAGAGTACAAACAAATCAAAAGAAGAAAAATAAACTGCACTTTCAAAGCAATCAACAGTTGTCATTGTTTTTTTCCCTCCTGATTATATAAGTTCCCCCCCCCTTGATTATATTATAGGCTTGTTATGAAACATTGAAAAAAAAAGAGAACTATGAATTCTCAGTACCCACTGTTAGCAATCTGTTGATGAATATTCTCTCCTCCTTCTCTATTTGTATTTCAGTGTGTGTTTACTATTTTTAAGAGATGGGGAGATAGTTGCCCATGGATAACTCTACACTCCCACCCTGGATACTCGTATTTCAGCTCCACATTTCCCTATGTGTCTCCCTCACCTTTCCCAGCATCTGGATTCCTATAAAGGGTCATTGTTGGTTATTCAGAAAAGCACAAGGCGCTGCTGCCCTGTAAATTCTGGAAGCCACTCAGGTTGCTTCTCGTTTTTAAGGCCATGAACACACGGGTCCCTTTCGAAGCAGATCTTTCTTCCTTCATTAAATGGGTTGGCCACTGACCACTGGGCCTAGTCTCCGAATAGGTGTGAAAATGTATTCATTCCTGAAACGGGTTCCCTGATAATCAGGAGATAATAAAGATATCCTGAAAGTATGCAGCAGTGGCCATAGTTGCCGTCATACAAACAAGGCAAGCTTTGTTCTTCCAGAAGTGACAAGTCTCACAGCAAGAGACGATCATCTCGGAGGAACTGAAGGTGGCTGTGCGACTGTCTTCATCTTCCCAGAGAGGATGAGAACTTGCTAGAAATGTCAAAGGGAAGGTGATTTCTCCTGATGTGAAAATACAAAAGACGTCAGCTGGATGACACCTAATGTGAAATCACTCCAGGTGGGTTCAGGAGTAGAGGAAAGGATCAAATTGGCCTTGCAGGTCTCAGTCAGTGGGGCTTGAGACCCAGAGTTGTCTTTTACAGAGAGACAGAGAGACAGAGAGAGAGACAGAGACAGACAGAGAGAGAGTTGGCCATGTGGAAATTTCCATATCATTTTCCTTCATCTTCTACATTCTTCTTGATAGCAAATCTCAATGGTGCTGGGCCATATGCTCCTCCTTGGTTCTTTGCTCGCTACTCTGAGACTTACGACCTATAAATAGCGCCTCAAGGAAACATCACGACAGAAAGAAAACTTGACCTAAAAAAAAAAGAGGGCTGACATTTGGATATTGGTCAAAATATTACTTCTAGACAGTGAGGTTTTGTCACAATATTGTGACAGATGAGGTTATCACCTTAGACCAACTCCAAACGGGAGTTCCTCTAAGCCCTCCACTTAGGCAGATTTGCTCATTCAAAGGGACCTCTTCCCTGTGAGTCAGAAAAAGTAGGGAGTAGCTTGAAGAGAGGGCGCTGTGTAATTTATGCACTTGCTTTGGAAACTGGCCAACACAGTTCAGGGAAGATCGGCACAGGAACTGCTCATCAAGCTGATTAACAAACACAAACAAGGGTTGATGCTTGTTAACAGCACCGGGTTGGGGAAAATACCAAAATATCGTGTTTCCTTTAAGATGCCTGTGACACTAGCTGTGGGCAGGGCGTACGACATGCTCTTATGCACCCTGCTGGCTTTCCTCCAGATGGGTTGGAGGCTTTGATTTTGAACGGAGAGGCAAGGTAACTTTTGTACACCATTCTTGGGGAAGGAATTAAAATTCTGACACAGTAGGAAAGTAGGCCTCAACCCTAGCTTCAGATTAGATGGCCTTGGGGAGGAGATGACAGAAACGCCAGTGGCCCGGGTTCTTGCCATCTGTGTTCGGCTTACACGGTCTGGGGAAGAGGCAACACGGTACAAATGTGAAGCAGCGTTTCTGAAGGCTTTCTCTGTGATTGTAATGGGTAACTGGTTTCACAGGCCGTCTTCCTACTCAAAGGACAGCACCTCTGCAGCTTGGGGCACTGTTACCGAGGCCCTGCTCAGACCTAGCCAATCAGAAGCCACGTGTCATGGCATTCTTGGAGGGGTTGTACACAGGATGCATTTTTGAGAAGCCCTGGCACAAATAAAGGAGAAAAGCAGAGCGATACGAAGTGTAACAAAGAATCATCGTCGTTAATACTTACTGAGTCTGCAGTGTGAATCAAGTACTATTCTACATGAAGAACGGACATTAAACTCATTCCTTCTCAAGACAACTAGACAGGTGCATATTGTTATTGTCCCTCATTCTGGGTTTTTTAAAAAGTGGATGTTGGTGGCCTTTTCCAGATTTTCATGGACACTGACGGAAGACTGGTTCCCCCAGAGCAATGCTCACTCTTTGCGTTAAAAAAAAAAAGGCAGTTTAGCAGTCAACGATGAATGAGATGCAAGGACCAAGCCCTGGAACATGCTGACCTGGTGTGGAGCGGCGGTGTGGACGTCTGAGCATGCACACGGATTGCCAACGCCATTTTCTCCTTACTGAGGAAAGGAGAGCTAGGCTATAAGGTTATCCATGATGAATGCCCCAAAATCAAGAGATCGTCCGGAAGCCACGAACCCCCTCCCCCACGTTTACCCAAGCGCTGGACCCATTGTGAAGACTTTGGACTTGGAATTCAAATGCAATCCACGATCAGCACACCCAGCTCATCTGGAGGGAGAGAAGAAGTCCTGAGTGACGTCTCCCAAAAAGGAGAAATTTGGATGAATGCCTTCTCTCCTCCTTCAGAGAAATGACAGGTGCATTTGGGGCGTGATTGCCTGGTCAACCTACAATAATGTTATTCTATTAGGTGCTAAAGAAATATTTGTTGAGTTAATGGATATGGATACCAAGTGCTCTCTCAAAGGTAATTTCATTCTGCTTTTTTTCTTCTTTCTTTCTTTCTTTTCTGAGATTGAAGACTAGTGAGCCCTGGAAATGAAACTGGTCCACTGATTACATGTCTGCTTTTTTTTTCCCCCAATAAGCCAACGCCAAATATTGGGATATAAAACATAAATACGCAGTCCCCAAACCCAGGTGTCTGGCTTCTCCCTGAAAATTGGACTATCTGGCAAAACTGAGCTAAATGTGCGACGTTCGTTTGGTAACGAGGTGTTGCTGGCAAGAAGCGGCACCTGCTCCCTAGTGCTCTACTCTCTCATCCACAGTGAGGTGAGTGACAGGACCCAGAGCTTCGAGTCCTGGTCTTAATCCTGGAACCGTTACCTCCCAAGGCAAAGGAATGGAACGTAGCTACAGGGTACAAGAATCTCGGGAGGAGGAGCTTACCCTGAGTCTTCTGGCTAGGCCCAGAGCGCTGCCAGAGATATGTTCATAGAAGAGAGGCAGAGAGAGAGAGGCAGACAGACACCCAGAAGGGAGGAGATGACAGTACAATGAGCCCAGGGAGACAGGGGCACCATCCAAGTAACACCCACAGTCTTCCATGCACCGGAAGGGCCTTCCTGCAAACACCAGGGCTTTCAGAACGGGGAGAGAATGCACACCCCGGGAATCCGTCTCCCGGCTCCAAAGAAAGGGCTGTGCACTGGCAGGGGTGCAATCTCTCGGTTTTAATAGGCCGGTGGTCTGTTTGTTGGGCACAATAGAGAGGGACAGAGTGGCTGAAAAGCTGCCATCTCCTAGGGTCTGGTGCCGCTCCATTCTGGAATGGGAGACCACGTGCTCTTTGCGGGAACACTGCGGGTCTCAAGATCGAACGTAAGGATTTTACATCACTTTATCGGTTTTTACTAGTCTAACTTTGTAACATAGCACAAAGGAGGTATTACCTACCAGGAAGAAAAGAAATGGCAGAAGCAAAAGTTACAGAAAATTGGAAGGCTCCATATTCTCTTCACTTTGCCCATGGGGAAATTTGACCCAGGGAAAGAAAGTGTGGGTCTCATGATCTGAGGATCTGGGGAGTTTCAGACCAGCCTTCCCACAGAACCATCGGTCCACCTGCTTGATTCTTGAACTTCTCAAAGGTGATCTGTGACCCGTTTGCCAGGAGACCGCGTTTGCTCAAATGTGGTACAGGCATGCTCTCATTCTATCAAATAAAATACTGTGAAAGTCTACCTCCAGACAAGACTTTCGCTCACCAAACTAATTTACCCAGGACTTTTAAATGACTTCATGTTCAACTATAAAGAGGTTTTGTCATGATATTAGTACTGCTTAATGCACTACAGAGTAGGGATATTAAGAGAAATTGGACAACTCAATTGGTAACTTTCTAAAAGGGAAGAGTGAAATGGCAGAGAATGTATCTTCACCCATGTATTAGAGATATTTGAAAGGCCTTTAAGAGAATCAGAAAAAAATGTAATTGGGCTATATAAATTGGGAATTAATACAGCCAGCTCAGAGAGCAAAGAGTACCCCAAATTAGTGTTGTACACCAAGGTTCTCTGTAGGGGAGGAAAATGGAGAGGGATGGAGTGTGAGAAAGAAAGAGAAAGACTTAATTAAATTTTTTTTTTTTTGCAGTGACACAGAATCCTTAATAAGAGCTGACTGACAAGAGCATCACATTAGCGAACTTTTACACCTCATAGGCCTCAGGGGTTCAAGTCAGATTTGGACTTTATTCTGCATTAATTTCACACACACACACACACATACCCAACATAATAGCGGTATTTCCATCAGGCAATTGCAGAGCACCCTAAAACTGAGGGAGTGTGGATTGCTGGAACAAATTGATGAACTACGAAAGACGAAATCTTCCAGGGGGAGAGGTACATTCATTCACACACCACCTCAGTACCTGGCTGTGCCGAGAAATCACCGTACACAGTGGTGAGATTGGCTCACCAGCGGCCATTACAAACCTAACCATGACAAACATCTCTGCGGAGTTCACGGGCACAGGGAGTGATGTCCACCACATTGAGCACTAGCACGCCGCACCTGCTTCTCACACAGCAAAAGACGCACCTGCACCCCGAATCGGAATTTCACTTAAGTCTTTTCCTTCTGTTATGCAAAGGGGTAGAAATTATTTTTAAAAATACTCTCCTGTCTCAAGGGTGGAAAAGTCAAATATTTGAGTAGCAACATACTTGTCTTTTCTTGGTTCAAACAGTGGATGTGGCTCAATTCAATTTTATAAGGAGTCAAATATCAAGTGGCTTATCAGTGGCTAGGCCTAGCTTTGGTATTGTTGATTTATTTTGTGTGTCACACACACAATCACCTAAAATATCCATTGTCACAACAACTGCATTTTTTTCTTCCACTTTGTAACAATCTGCTTCATGTGACCATACCACTGGCCATATAGATTCTTCTATTTCCTCCCTCTTGGTAAGTCTGGGCTAATTAGCTAGAAACACGATTTGATTTACAGGCAATCTGTGCTAAACATGATCTAGAGCACACATGTACACACACACTCTTACACACACACACACACACACATACACTAAGCTAAGCTAGTATTTTAGAATCTTGAACTTGTACTAAGGAAAGAGTTAAATAGTTAAGACTTAGAGCCAGGCCTTGGTGGTTCACGCCTGTCATCCTAGCTACTCAGGAGGCTGAGATCTGAGGATTGTAGTTTGAAGCCAGCTTGGGCAGGAAAGCCCATGAGACTCTTATCTCCAATAAACTACTCAGAAAAAGCTGGAAGTAGAAATGTGGTTCAAGTGGCAGAGTACTAGATTTGAGCCAAAGCAGCTCAGGGACAGCACCCAGGCCCAGAGTTCAAGGCCCAGGACTGGCAAAAACCAAAACAAAACAAAACAAGTCATTGCAGCTGAGGATGGAAAGTCAAATGCAGAGATAAGCCATCATCCTTACTGAAGTACCGTTGCCGGGAAGCTGAAATAGTGAATAAGAGATGCTGGTATAGAGAAAGAACAAGGAACAGAGAGCCGTGTGCACAGAGAAGCTATGCCACACAAACTCAGGACAAGCACTAGAATGATGACCTACGACCCCTCAGAGTTCTCCGGAACATTTCCTATCTGTAACCATCTATTTCTACACAACACTACCTGCCCACAACAACCTCTCTTTCTTCCTCTTCCTTACCCATAAAAGGCCAACTGTCTATGATTACAATCCTCATCCACATGAACTCCAGCTTTCTACCACTGCCTGCAGAACATGGACCAGTTTCTTCCAGGCAAGGGAGAGAGAGATCATCTGATGATATTCGCCCTTTTCCCGGTTTGATGACATGCTACCTGAGCTCTGTCCTACTGCAGAGATGCATCTGTTTCCTAACTCAGAGAGACTCTTGGAATCATCGATAGCATGGGATTCTGGCTATGTATTACTCATGGAGACCTAATACAGCAAAGACCAAAATATCTCAAAGCTTAAATGTGCACTCCCCAACTGCTCCTTGCTGAGTATTTTAAGAAGTTGGTTGATTAAATATCTGGTGTCATTAACTCTAATTTTAACTTCAATTAAATGTTTAGGCTCCATTTAGTCTATGCTCACAGAAATGGTGAATCAAGGTTGTAATTTCCAACTTCTCCGCATGGGACCCTTCAGCTTTAGCATGCTTTCTATGTGGATCCACACATCTGAAAACACTAATGGAGTACATCTTAGATGACTCCTCTTGTGAACATCATGCTAAAGTTAACACTATCATTAACTAAGATTTCAATCTGACGTCATGTATTTTGGAACAGCTTTCTGATGCCAAACTGTGCCTACAATGTTTATGATTTAAAGATGATATCCTATTAATTGTAGATGATTGTACAAAAAATAATGATTTTTGCTTTTAACATCTAGCTGAATTGTTTCCATATTTCATCACTCCCACCACCTTCTCTTAGCAAATGGTGATTGTAAACTTCTACACAGCTGCATTATGAGATCAAAGAATGATCTTGGGATATTATGAGTTCTTTCTTTCATTTGAACAGAACATGACAAGCTGAGAGGTTGAACTGTTAGTTTCAAGAGCTAATAACCGAGTACCATGCATCAAGAATCTGTGTTGGAGAAAATGGATTGTTTGGTGATGTCAATGCTGTTATCACTTGAATGTCTCGATGTCTAAGGAAAAACGTTGAACGTTAGCATTTGGTACCCTGGACAGCCAGGCACAGCACCGCGACTTTTGTGTGGTCAGTTATGTGTTCCATGGTGGTGGTCAAGCCTTTTAAAATGTAACACAAAGTTGAGACACAGATTATTTCTTCTGTCTTGGGAAAGGCCGTTACCTGGAAGCAGATATAACATGCATATGTGAAAAGCCACGAGAAAACCCAATATAGGATAAATGATAAAAATGTTTTGTTGGCTGGTATTGACAGGTTGTTAGTTCTATGTGAGCCCAGAGAGGAAGACAGATGGGTTAGAATCCTTCACTGAAAGAGAAAAGGATGACCAGGTAAAGTGTGGTTGTCACCAGACTCCATAACTATGTAAAACTTAACAAGCTACATCACCGCAGTGACTTCTCTGATTCAAGGTTAGATATGAACCCAGCTGGTCTCGGTGCTGCCTGTCCTTATGGTTCTCAAGGTCAAAACCACCTGCTCTTCTCCCATCCCCAATGGCTCCCACCCTTTCCCCATCAGGTTTAAGCTCCCCATTTAATCATCTGGATGCTGGTGGACCCAGTTTGCTTCCTGTAGACACATTTATACCCAGGGCCATTCCTCGATCCCATTTCCAAATGCTCAAACATGAAAGGCAGAAAACAAACACATGCAATGCCCATTACTAATATAGAAAGAAACTGTCTTAAGACTCATAACTCTGAACAGGACCATTTACTGTTGCTTTGTGACCTGATAGTAGTTGCTCAGCCTCCGTTCTCTTGTTGGTAAAAATCAGATTAGTCAAGGATTAAGTGATACACAGTATGGCCAGGGTCTGGCTAGAGCATGAAATACGATCCCTTTCACAATTGTCAGATGATGGCTACCCTCAACACCTTTCTCATTCAAACCCTTGGCTAAACCTGTACGCATTGTCTGGTTGTCTCCTCATGAGTTACAGGAAATCACCCACAGTCAGCCGTTTTGATTGACAAAAATGACCATGTTATGTGATGCAATTTAAGATGAGATCCCCCCCAGATCCATCTTTGATCGCTAAAGTTCTCTAAGCTAACACCCTAGAGTCAGTCACTTGTTAGAAGCATGGGGAGTGGACACAGGGAGTCATGTTTTGGTTTGGGAGGGGCGTGGGGAAGAGGAAAATTCGAGCTTGGGACGTGAGTTTAATTGGCAGCTACAGTGAAAGCAAATATGGTATCTAAGGGTCTGGGTGAGAACCAGGGGAAAGGGAGGGGAACATGAACTTGGCCCTGGCATGCTTCTGCCAAGGACAGGTTAGATTGTCTTCGGGCTCCCCAGGCTTCGCCTCCAAGTGAGCACAGCTATCCGTCCAGTGATTCAGGGCTGTCAGTTCACTCGCTACACTCAACCAGATGGACCGTTGGTTCCTAGGGAGCACAGGTCAGGCCAAGGAGCCAAGGAACGCAAGACGGCTATAGGTCTGTTTACTCTATATGCTTTTAAATGTCCCCAGACACAAACTTGCATTTGTCAATGACCCAGCGGGGAATAAATGAGAATGCTTATCCAACCCCCTCCGTCGAGAGAGCTCCCTTTATCCGCTCACTGATGAGATAACGCGGTAGGATTACAATAATCAACTGGCAATATGTCCTCTATTAGCGCTTAAAACTATAGCAGTTCATGAGCACTAGCAGACTCTTCTTCATTTACATAATATAGTGACAGGCTTTTGCCCTTGTGAGTCCATCCATTATCTCCCTATCTCTCCCTTTAAGTATTTCAAATAGATACAATTACACCGAGAGCCATTTAACAATTGCATGTGCAAATGGCCAAACTTAAAGGGGGTTATATATATATATATATATATATATATATATATATATGGCTAACAGTAACTTGAATCACTAAATGATAAGCATATCTAGACATTAACAGTGACATTAGGTTTCTCAGTTTCTCTCAGGATGAGCACTGCAATAAAGTGTCTGGGAGACCAGTATGTAAATAGAGAAAGTAATGATGTGAAATACTCCCTTAAAATACCTTCCATATCACTATTAGTTGCTGCAGTGACATTTCCAAGTTATTCCTCCTTCTACTCTTGCCTAGTTAGGCACCGTCATGGCCGCTGACGGAGAGAAGGCATGTTCTGATCTGCTTTTTTTTTTTATGTTGTTTTAAAATTCCTGTTATGAAATTGCAAAAGAAGAAAAATAAACGTTGAGATAATTCATTCAAGCTTGGCTTTTTTTTCCCCATGCACTTTTCGAAAGAAAATTTAACGTGTCAAAACTGCATATCTTGGGCTCATTATTAAATGCTAAATACCGCAGTGTTTTTGAGCTGCCTTGTGGCCATTATAAAGAAAACAGGTGTTCTGATAGATGATAAAGTGTGAGTCAGATGGTGTGTGGGACCTATCTTAATGAAGAGGCTCACCCAGATCTCTGACTGGCCTCTTGAAAGCTGACTTGAAGACAGAAATCACAAGAATGCAACCCAGGGAAGCATTCATGAATAACCAAGGAGCAAATGGATGCAGAAAATCATTGTATTGAGGTGCCTTTGCCTTTCAATGCAAGTTAATCCAGCATTAAGCCAAAGGAGAAGGCAGTCACAACTGGAAAAGATGGCCACGTCCAGGAAGAACGTCTCTTCATGGCCACATGAATTTCCTGCTTTATGTCATGAGTGCAAGCCACAGGGACAGGGACACAGTCCACAGGAGAGGAATCACCAGTTCCATTCATGAGGTTTCTGTTTGGAGGCTGTCCGTAAAATGTGACATTTCTACTTCTTGCTTTCCATTACAATGTCCTGAGAAGATGTGAAAGAGAAAATCCACATAGGATTTCAGGCACAGCGTGAAGTTTCAAAAGAAAGTTCCAGGTGACAAATCTGGAGGTATTTATGGTGCTGGGATAGCCATGAAATTAGGTGGCATCTTCGATTAAAAATTATGACTTTGATATCTAGTCTCTGTTACAAAAACCTAGATCCCAGCTCATGCTGGTATTTTCACAAAAATTAGCATTTTTGTGGTTTTGGCACTCCTAATCAATCATTATCAGCAAACACTTGTGGAAAAGTAGTTCTATGTCCTCAGGCTAATCATATTTTAGCTACTTGACCATAAAGATTAGGAAAGAGTTCATCACAGGGATAGAATTCTTGCATAAATAAAAATGTCCTTTGGCCAAAGAAGCATAATCAACAAGAATACTAGAATGATCTAATTCTCATTTGCCCCAAGTATCTATAGTGTAAGCCAGGCATTCATTAGCCTATGATTTACTTATCTCCGTTTTGTTGACTCTAGGCTTTCTCGGGGCAAAGCTCTGAATTCCTCTACTGTGAAATCTTCAGGACTTAGCATAGCGCCCGGCTCTGCAGGCATTAGAAATACAATATCAAGATTTGCGTGCCTGAATAAATGGGTTTGACTGTGAATGATATACAATTCTGAAGGAAAAAAATAGCACGACTCCACAAAAAGGCAATCTACAAAGTGTTGTTCAAATTATGTCTCTTAATTAAAAAAATCATATAACATCTGCGAAGGAAACCCGACTGCATACAGCCTGTATTTTTGGTTGTTTTTGTGTTGTGACACAAATAAAGTGACGATTGTATTTTTTGGTGTGTACACACACATACTTCTACCTGTAGCCAACAACCGATCAACAGTAGAAACATGAGAATCCTCACACTGCTATTCGGTGTAGTCTGTAGTCCTCAGTGATGGCTTAAATGTATCATCTACCAGTTTTAAAAGGAACTGTGTTTTTATTGGACAGAATCCCAAAGAATGTCCTATCTCTTGATTTTTTTTGTTTTTGCTTACTCTGAGCTACAAACACTTCCACCTTTGCCCTCCCTCTCAAAAACGTCCTTCCTCTGCTCCTTACACGGGTAATTCACCCGGTCCATCTATCTTCCAGGTCCTCCTCTGGAAGGGTTTCTGGAATTCCAAGGGCATCTTATGCTCTGGTAGAATGTCTAGCACTTTTTGGAAATCATTTGCCAATTCATATTTAATGATTGGCATCGTTATGTATTTTTAAAGAAATACGGCTGTGTCGATGCACATTTCATAACCCCAAGGCCACGGTGAATTCCTTTGGAACGAAGCTGCTTCCTGAGCTCTAATAACACTGCCCCCCCGCTCTTTCTCACTCCCTCACTCCATGGAAGTGGAAGGCATGGATTCGTGAACCGTCTCCCTTGCCCCAAGCAAAGAAGCTGATGGAGCCATGGTCCCAACTAGATGTTCGGGTCCCTGTCTTCTGTAGAACGTAGAGTAGGGATGGATGCTATATCCCCATCATCTCTAGCCCGTGTGGCTTGATATGCAACCGAATCTTCTGGAAGGAAGAAAGAGGTGGAGTCTCCGTCTCTTCGCCGGGTCTGTGCGAGGTGATGGAAAAAGGGGCTTTGGATTGCGGGCTTTCTGGCAAAATCCTCAAATCCATTCAGCCCTGAAAACTATGTAACCGATCTCTGGGCACAGGCGGCCACAGAGAAGAACCTATTTCAGAGATGCCCTGTCTGTCTTCTTACTCAGAGAATTCCAGCACCTGTTCTACCCCCTTGAGGCCCAGGGGTGGGGGGGGAGGAGAGAGGACGGGGTGGTGAGGGGGAGGTTCCTTTGTGGGCAGGGTGATGTTTGGCAGCCAGTTCCACAGCTAACAATAGGATGTCAGTGACGGATCACCGGCTCTTCTCTCCCAGAAGCGGCTCCCGACTGTCTGGGGTGAGGTATTTTGAGGACCCAGAGAGTTCCTGCTGAATGGGATCACCCTGTCCCACGGAGCACCCCTGGCTACACCTAAGTACACTTCATTAGCACCCATGGAAAATGCGCCCCGTTCACCCTGTCGAGCACCCACGCACCTGCTCTAAAGTGGCCGTTCTAGTAGCTTCTGCCATTGGCATGCGCACCGGAGGCAGAGGCACGACCCGCCAACACAAACGCTTACAAACGTAAGTAATGAGGCCGGGTGGAGGAGACACACATTTAAATGTTTCCTTTCCAAACAGGCTCGTAAGGCATTTATATGTCGACCATAAAACTGAACACTTCCACTCCGAGCCAGCAGACTTTGTTTCCATTATCCCTCACTTGCAGCCCGTATTTGATGTTTACTTCCCTTCCGCCAAATGGTACTCTATTATTAAAATGATATTCTGTGTTTTATCGTCCCTGCACATCTCCAAGTAAAACATATTTTAGTGCTCAAATAAGTACAGGCCGACTGGAATGAGCCCTTTCCCCCACGCCCGCCCAGAGTCCGCGGGTCATATAAGTGACATATTACTAAGGGAGATAAAAGAGAGCTCAAAGTAAACCATTATTCCTTGCTTTCTATCCAATTAAACTAAAGCCAGCAAATGGTCCAAATCTCGGTGGAATGAGAACTCCAGATTTTATCTCATGCCGATGAAAAATGAGACATTTGGGATACCTTTGTGCTTCAACTCCACCACAATAAAATCCTATCTTCAAACCAGTCACACACGGTACCGTTCTCACGCAAAATCCTGCCCGACCACTTCTTTATGGGTGTACTAATCAATGATCACTTAAGGACAACGATTGTTCTTATCAACCTTGCTGCAACACAAGATACAGCCCAGCCACTTAGCCATTTACAAATTATAAAACGGGGTAGGTGGGGGACACTAGAAAACTACTTCATAAAGTAAGAAGCCATGCCGAGGTTCAGACCTGGGGAAAATTAAATTGCTTTTGCTGGAGCTCCATAGGCAATCCTGACATAGAGGGAAACGGATAAACTGTATTTAAGAAATAATTTTGTAACAAATCTCAGCTTCTTTATAAACCTAGGACGTGTAGTTGGGAGATTAAGTGGACTGCCAGACAAATATCAGTCACGGAAAAACCAATACGTACAAAAGCTACCACGGCTCCTCTTCACTCGCTGCGAGAAACCGGTGTCAGCCCTGTTTAACCTCACCGCGGTCACAAGGCTAAGCCTCTCTGGGCGTGGTGAGATCATCATCGACGTAATGTGGGCCATAGCGTGTGCTGTGGTACACCGTTCCATGCAGGGGGCAAGTGTTCATCTTGCCAGGCTGCTGGTGGTTCAAGCCTGTAATCCTAGCCATTTCTGAAGGTGGAGATTTGCAGATCATGGTTCAATGCACAAACGTCTCTGAGGCTTGTGTCTCCAATTAAGCACCAAAAAGCCAGACAAGGGGCCGTGGCTCAAGCAGTAGAGTGCTCACCTTGAGTGAAAAAGCTTAGGATGACCTGAGTTCAAGTCCTAGGAGTAGCGTGCATGTGTGTGCGCGTACGCACACACCTGCAGAGTACGCATTTTAAATGAACTGTGTTGAAACAAGGCTGCTAAAACACTCATCTCCACGTGCAAGAATCAGAGGTACTATCAAGCCGCCTTGGCCTACTGGATTCTTCTAGCAAGTCACTGAGGCTACTTGAATTTCAGGGTTTCCTAGCAGCTTTCTCTGACTGATGAGGCTCAGCTACAGCACATTCTAGAACTTTCCCCAAAGCGCTTCCCAGGTTGCTTAGGCAGAGCGCCAAGCCACAAGACTCAGCGCAGAGGCCTTCAGCTTAGCCTTAAGCCACGTGGAGACCTCGTGGATGGCCAGGACTGCCGTTGTGTCAGGCGTGAAGGGGGACGCTCCACCCAGCATCACGCTGCTCACAGAAGACGTTGGACATAAAAGCGTGCCTTGGCATTTAGCAACCCAGAATGTGGAATCTCACCTTAGCTGGGCCCACTGCGTGGTTGGAAATACAAGGCGCGGGCTCCGCCACGTTTCCTTCTATTTCCACAACAGAGTTAAAATCGATCAACAATCACCTTCCAGTGAGTTTACACTCGCCTTTTAATTCCCCACACACAGCCTGCCAGACACACCATGCAGTTGTGAGTCATGGATCAAAGCTCGCAATCAGAATTCCCTTTATTTACAGGGTGGCAGGGAGTGAAGGGGGGGGTGGAAATTGGGATTCGACAGTCGGGAATAACGGCAGGTCCTCGACCATTTGAGCCACACATCTGGTCTGTGTAGGATCTAGGTGTCCCCCCCCTAATGGTTTAATGGCATTAAACCATTATTGTTCCATTTTCTGTCTCATGAATAGCAGACAGAGGAAAGCCAACTGCAGTCCAACCATCAATGGGGCTTTACAATAGAATAAGGTGAGCTCTTGGAATCAGGAAGAGCTGGGCTACTTCAACAGAACTTAGAAAGCCACCAGACGGAGCACGTGGTGTCACCGGCCTGTTCACAGGGCAAAGGTTTCCAGACAGGTGTGGGGAAGCGCAGCACTGCATTTGCAAGACCCAAGAAAGAGACTCACTATGAACTTGAACACTTTCAAGATTAAATGACCTTCACTGCCCACCTTCCAACACCTTCTCCTGTCTGAAGAACAAAGTAGCAATGTAACAAAGCTGAACACGTGTCCAGGGAGCCAGGGAGGGTCCACGGGAGGCCAGTCCTCTGCGAGGTTTCAAAGTGACTATGTGTGGCCTGGTGAGTGAGGACCGTTCTCTGCGTTTAACTGTGGTGTAGGCTTCCCTCTCTCTATTCCCACCTCATGGGTCAAACAAATTTGGGGCCAAATCCTGGCTGTTCTTCCATTGGATAGCTTTTATGCTGCATGGGGACACCGTGTCCCTAGGCCTAGAGTGCTAAATAAAGGGTCTATCTCCACTTAATGGCCTCACTGTTAAAATTATGTATGGTAATGCCTGTGAAAGGCTTAGCGTGGCTCCTGGTACACGGTAAGTGCTCAATAAATGCTCCCCCTTACTACTATTATCACTAATAATAATGACCTCTGCTAGAGACATCAAGTAGCTTTAATTACCCATTAAATCCCAAATTATTAGATTCTCGAGTGCGTAATTGCTACAGATCAAAATATCACAATTGGGATAAGAAATATAATCCTAAGATAGAATTGACCCAGTGTAAATGTGATAATCGAGTGTCAATGGAAGGCATCAACCTTAAACCCGTACTTGGAATAAATCTTCCAAATAAATGGCGACTTTTCGAGTTAATCCAATAACTTTGGCATTATTTTTTTTGTCAGCTACTCAATTATTTCAAGTGAGAGAAAACTATCTCCAAATAAATCTCCCATGTGAGAAAGCTGATTGGACGGGGACTCCAGGGGAAATACAGCGTCGCTCCTTCTTCCTACGATTAGAAATGTTTAATATATTTAATTTAAGGATAATGAGTCTTCGGTCTTTATCGGTGTGACGGTCGCAGGCAATCCCGGGGAGGGCAAACATATAGACAAGAGTGACCTTCATGTGTCATAACAAGAAACAGGACTCCCCCAAAACACTGAAAGAAATGCCAGATAAGAGGGGGAAACTGAGCTTGCGGTTCAAACACACACATTAATGTCGGACTAAGGAGTAAGACGCCACCATTTTTTTCCCCCCAGTAAAATCATTCAAATCTATTCTCGGTTTGGTCTGGGACGGATACCTACAAGGCTGCTGGCACGGGGTTCTTTTGTCCTGTCCTGACTCTTTTGTTATTAGTTCTTTCCTTCAAAGACTTGTGAATATGCAGAGCTATTAGGATCTGGTTTATAATTTAATTGAGCCAAGGTTTACACTCATAACTAAACAATAAAGTTGAAGTAATGAGTTTCAATCACAGGACTGTAGCACATAGTTTAATTTACATAGCTAATTAAAATCACCACCCTGACTGTCCTTCTCTTTGTACTTGGAGCTGTACAGGCAAGATCGCTAGATATTGCCAGAACCCCCTTTCCGTTAAAGGGGGTGGAGGATGGGAAGAAGACCGTGGGGTGGTTGGGGGCAGGGGGAGAAGGGACTATGTGGATGACATGCCCCTCACCCTCTTCGGAGAGGAGAGAGCTTCAAGTATAATATCTTTGGGCCAACTGGTTTTAATGTTCAAATCAACATTGTTCTGATAATGACAGGAAGTTTAACAAACTGACCGAGTGCTGGCTTTCACTAAGAGTCATGAAGTCCAACATTCCAGAATGTTCTGCGGGGCGGGGGGTCCCGGGCGCACCCAGGTCGTGGATTCGTATCCGCTAAGGCTCTTCCTTACTGTGGGCTGTCATTTCTCACCCTCCTGATCTGTGACAAACTGTGATTTAACCGTCAAGAGGCCATCGTGGAGCGACAAGTCCTGATTTTACAGTCAAAAGGAGAGGAAAATCGACAGAGAACAAGCCATTCTGCATTTCATTTAAATAAAAAAACCCCAGACAAGTCGGCTTCAGCAATCACTGCAACGGGTTTATGGGTAACTCTCTGGACGGCTCTAGCTATGGCGGAGGATGTTTGCTTTAGTGTTCCTTGAACTCTGGGAAGAGAGTAGGGCTGAGAGGCCGGACTTGCCCGACAGGGTCCACGGGGAAGCCATGATTGCTTTTGACGCTAAGGCCGGTATCTGCCTGGTGTCCCCTGGTCCAGGCCCAGGAGGTGATGGGCAAGTCACCCCGAATGACAGGTGGTTCTGAGGACAGCACCAGAGGCAAGGAACCCTCTAGAAATATAGAAAGGATGCATCCTTGGCCACATATGGCTAGGTACATATATGTATATAAATATATATACACACACACACATAAATACATCTTTTGCTAGGCTATATTGCAAATTTAATGTTTTACTAAATGATCATAACACTTGGCATGGACAAAATACTAGCGAAGAGAAATCCCATTTTTAATGCAGGATGTATGTATGTATATATATATATATTTATATATATTACATACATATATTTATATGTATATATTACATATACAGACATACATATATATTGTTTTTGCTAAGTTATATTGCAACTTTAACATTTTACTAAATAGTCATAACACTTGGCATGGACAAAGTACTAGTGAAGAGAAATCCCATTTTAATGCCGGATGTATGTATAGATATAGATATATATATTTATATTATAGATACATGTATATATTTGTTAAGTTATATTGCAACTTTAACATTTTACTAAATAGTCATAACAGTTGGCATGGACAAAGTACTAGCAAAGAGAAATCCCATTTTAATGCAGGATGACATAGAAAGCCAGCTCTGTAGATAACTCAAAGGAGATGCCCTTTTTTTTTTAAAGCACTAAAACACAGTTTAAGGAAGGATTTCAATGAAAGGTAATTTTTTTCCCTTTTAATTTCCTGGGCAATAAGGAGCCTACTGATCAAAAATCAAATATTTAACAAGACTGCAACTGGTGGTTTACCAGGGTAAAAGTTGAGAGCTTAAGTTCTTCAAGTGAAGAGCAACATATTTAAAATGCTATACCATGTCCAAGAACTGTCTACCAGAACTGGTTTTGCTTTAATATGACCTGCTAATAATCAACTGATATTCTGCACCAGTAGAGTTGTTTTTAAGTCTAATTATGGGGAGAGAAGAAAAACCGTTCCAGATGCATTAACTGCATGTATTTAAATTAGATGTGTTTAAGAACTAGGATAATCGGTGATTTTTTTCAGACCCAGAATCTCATGGCCAGAAATATCTTTATATATTAGAAAACAAATATTCCTCTGTATAATTTATGGGGGAAGTTTAAAGTATCACTCCTGTCCTGTGATGAGAAATAAAGAATTCAGTGAGGTGAAGTGATGATTTTGGAGTCCCCCTTCCCTTTTCCTCCACACGTGCAATCCCAACAGGGATTGGGTACCAGAAAACAGAAGCGAAATCAAGCAACCCTTGAGCGACATGACCCCAAATGAATTCGATGCCCACAAGTCTGCCTGCATTGCTGAAACTCCTTTCCTAAAAATAGCTTTAAATGTAACTTCAGACATCAGCATATTTGTGCCAGTAAGATACCAAGTTATTTTCCTTTCCTGAAATGTATTGACATGTGTTTCTGAGTTATTTTCTAGCCTGAATTGAAAACCACGTTTCTCAAAGTGAGGTGTTGTTAAATCAGTCCTTTCTGCGTTACGTACACGGCACGGGCTTTCTGGACGAGTTATACAGCTACCTGCACCTTCGGGGAGAGGAGGAAGGAACCCCACAAGTTCCTTGCTCATTTAACACTGTTCACCACAATAGTCAGTTTAGTTGGTAGACAAATTGCAAAGTCTTTTTCTGGAGCAACCTTGTGAAGTATCACATGCTAACATAAAAATACAGAGTAGAATATGTGAGTGTTCTTTTTCTTTCTTTTCCTCTTTCTTGCTTCTTCCTCATTCCTTCCTTCCTTCTTTCCTTCCTTCCTTCCTTCCTTCCTTCCTTCCTTCCTCCCTCCTTCCCTCCTTCCCTCCCTCTCTCCCTCCCTGTCTGTTTCTGTCTCTGTCTCTCTTTCCCCCCTCCCTCCATTCATTCCAATACTGAGGACAGAACTCAAGACCTGTTGTTCTTACTTGTTTTTTGTTTTCCACTCAAAGCTGGTATTCTACCACTTGAGCCACAACTCCACTTCAGGCTTTTGCTGGTTCATTGGAGTTGAGAGAGTCTCCCTGACGTTTCTGCCTGGGCTCCTTTTGATCTCAGCCTCCTGAGTTGCTAGGATTCCAGGTGTGAGCCACGGCTGTCCAGCTCAAGTGAGTGTTTTGAAGCATACCACCCCCCTCCGCAGGTCATTCCCAGGCTGTCCTGTCTGTCTGGAACATTCATGTTTACACTTGCCCCAGGAACATTTCCCAGGAATGTTCTAAGCCTGAGCTCTGATACAAATTCCTTTCCCAAGGTCATCAAGATTATGGACTCCATTAATATTTTCTTGCTGCCTCCTTCATTTTCCTTCATAAGCCTATCACAATTAGTGCTCATCTATTCCAAACGGTTTTTAAAATTCATGTCTGGCTCCCCTAACTCTATTTAGGAAAATCAAGGTTCTCTCATAAATTGTTCTATTCCTGTAGTCAATCAATATGATACGAATGAATGAATGAATGAATGAATGAATAAATGAAAGGTTGTCTGCTTCACACCACTCCCAGTCTCCTGCATACTTTAGCCCATCTCCATACAGATGGCTAATTTTCAACAACAAATCCTTCTTCCTCTCAATTCTCCTATTTCTTTGGTAAGGCAAACTACAGATGATCCGCAAAGCAATCCTTTCTCCATACCCACACACGCAGACATTTTGTATTCCTAAACTCCCATGCTCTCCATGCCTAAGCTCTAAATAACTAAGTGGCAGTTAAAACTCTCACATCCTCTCCTGTGTGAGGAGGAGCCTCCCAAAATAATATAAATGGAAGAATAATCATGGATATTAAAACATGTTTTGCATTCGACTAATTTGCACATGTTAAAGATCTGAGGTAACTAATAATTCATCAGCCTCTTCCGCATGCAAACCAAGAAAATGATAACATCAGTGTGAATCTCAAACATAATGATATTGAGGCAGCTCTCAATCATCACTGAGAAAATGATATCATCAGTTTGAATATCAAAGACAGCGGTACAGAGACAGTCCTCAAGTCATCCATGTGAATGCGTGAGACAGAGAGAGACAGAGAGAGACAGAGACACAAGAGAGAGTCAGAGACAGTCGCCGGGGGAGATCTCTCGTCCCCACCAGTGAACACAAGGCCTGGCTCTCCCCTGTTATCAAGAAGAAGTAGAAAGATGGAAATGCCACTTCCCACTTCCCTCTGCTGCAGGCTCCCCTGCAAATCAAGGTAACTCCACAGCCTAGAAGAAAAACCCTGTAGGGACAAACAAAGTCGGTGAAAGAAGAGGAAGGGGTAGAGGAGGACATGGAGGTCCGTGCCTCCAATCCCGGCTCCGTCGGAGGCTGAGGCAGGAGATGCCAAGTTCCAGGCCAGCGTAAGCAACTCAGTAAGTACCCATCTCAGAAAATAACAAGACAAATGGTAAGTGGGGAAGAGCGGGAAGTGTAGCGCAGTAGTAGAATACCTGCCTCACCGTGTGGAGGCCGGGGGGTTCACTCATCATTAGCACTAACAGATAGATAAATAAATACAGTGAGAATTGGTGAACTCACCAAAAGAATAGTATGTGAATATTGCAATTAGGTCTCTAGGTTCTGTAGTATCCGGGAAGACATTCTGTACTACCCGGCAGAAACCTATGTAGGAGAGGAAAGGCAGTGATATTAATTCTGAGTGACATTAAATAACTCCAGGCAGGTTTCATCTCGGCAGGTCTGACGGGCACTGACAGTGTACAGGGAAGTGGTCAGGATTTCCCAGGCACGAAGCCCATGCTACTACTCCCTCTGCTCTTCCTCGTCTCCCACCTCCAAGTGGTGAAAGCAATATTTCTCGCAGAGAGATGCATGTAATTTTTCATTATATGGTTTCGAATCAAGCTCCAGTCTTAGAAAACAGAAACAGAAAAATCAACATCGTGAAGTATTATAGATTTTGCATGTCTAAACAGCTTTGATGAATTAGTCACGGTTACTATGAACTGTAGAGGGAAAAAAAAATCTACAGGCAATATATTGCTTTTGCAAGTTTTATATTAAAGTAAAAGAAAACCCTCCAGTGATATTATATAATAAATTATTGTAACAGTGGTTGGCAGTAGAAGTAATTTAAATAAGATTAATTTAACAACCTTTAAATATCAATAAGTAATAAATATCTTCATGCATGGGGGTCCACGTTTCGCTTTATTTAGAAATAATGAATAATGCCTGTTGCCTAATACAACCCTAATAACAAAATGGGAATACTGAACACTTTAACAATTTTCATTAGGAGAAATCAAGTAGCTCACCCAGCTGAGAGCCATTGTGTCTGCTACAGTAGGCCGGTGAGAGAAAGTCTACAGAGAAGTTTCCAGAAGTTTCCATAGCAAAGGAGATGGAAACAAAACCCAGCTCTGCCCCAAGTCGCATGGCCACATTCATTCACTGCCCCTAATTCTGCAAAGATCTGTTCTTCAACCTGAGGAGAATGAGCTGCCAGCCCTCCTCTACTTTCCTCTACTTGCCTAGAAATATATTTTGGTCTGTTCCCCCCACACACACACACATACATACACACACAAACACACACACCGTGATTTCGCCTTCCTTCTCTCAAACTCTCTCAAGCACTAATTCCCGCCTTGTTTCTCAAGATTCCATTCCCTTAAAAACCCTGCTGGCAGGAGGCCTTAGCTTTGTTGAATGAGACTAAGACCGAGCACAAGTGCATACCTGTGTCTTCTTTATGATTTTCCACAGTTTCCTTTTTTTTAAAAAAAAATACAAGGTACAATCATCACAAATACTTTGCATCACGGGATCCTAGGTTATTTAAATAAGGATCTACTTGTTTATTGTCATTTCAAGAACTCCATGAGGGAACTTGGGCCACGGCTTACTAAGAAGTGAAGGATATAAACGCCCGTGTTATTTTAGAGATGGAACTCATGCTGGCATTGGGATCTGGCATAAAATATCCCGTGCGTGGTAGAGTTGGGGGTACGGGGGGGGTGGGGTTAGCAGCTGGAGAGGAAGGAAGCAGAGTGGGTCCGTCGATCATCATCTACATCATCACCACACAGCTGGCTACCTAACCAGAAAGGAGGAAAACGAGGCACAGAGGTCTTCACACGGTGGGAGAGAAAAGCTGAAATAAAGAAGGCTACATAGGTTTAGAGACTGCGGTTCAAAGGAGCCAGACTCGAGGATGAGCTGAGCATCCATTTCCACCCAGAGAGGGGAGCTTTCCTCGGATTAAAGTCACGGAAGGTGAAGTGAACTCTGCCAGGTCCGGAGAGCCACGAAAGCAGCAACATGTAATTCCTGTAGGAACACGGGGGAACGGGTTATTGGTATCACTGTTTGTGCGTGAGATAAATTACGTGTTCACGTCACACTGCCGTGCTGCGGCGATCTGCTGTTCTCCAAAGTTGGTGAATGCACAACTCTTTTGGAAAGTGGTTAAAAACACGGATCCCTGTTCGTGAGGGGAAAATTCGAGGCCTTTGGTCTTAGGAGAAGGAACACAAGAATATGCATTTCAGGACGCACCAGAAAGAGATACAATGCAGAAAGAGCTGATTCTGACAGCATCAGGGGCTTTGACTAAGTCAACCCTTTTAACTGGCTTTTCTAGTTGATTACCCCCCCACCCCCGCCCCGCCGACATCTTTGAAAAGAAACCACCACATAAAATGTATGCAGCGAGCTATTAGGAACTAAATACGCCATTATATACAACGCCACATGAACACAGGTCGGAAGGCGCTCCGGGAAGATTTGGAACTAACTAAGCTTTCCCTCCTCGTGTATCCAGTGGGTATGAGAAGTTGCAGTTGAGGACAAGAGCCATGAAAGAAAAAATGAAACAAATCAATAGAACTGGAGAAGAAAAGTCCCACCCCCAAACCCTGCCATCAGAAAGTGGCATTTTCGTGGCGCCTGGATGCGTTTCTTTTTTAGTGCATACTGGGTCCTTGCGTGTCTCCCCAGTCAGAACCTGAGCACCGGGAGGTTCCCGACAGGTGAGCAGAAACAGCCAGAAGCCGCTGCCAGGCCACGCGGCTCTAACAAGTCAGTGAAATCCGAGCAGGGGTGACAGGACATCACACCGGCCTGGAGCCACACTCGCAGAGCCTTGGGGAAATCTATGCACGCTGGCCGTATCACGACGGAAAAGCGGTCTGAGTGCATGTCAGAACGAGAGCCTCCTAGCACTGCCCAGCCACGCCACGGATACCCACAGCCGTAACACAGCACTTCTGACACCCCTTGGAGCCCGGGGCGGGCAGCAGTACACACCTCCTCCCGCCACCAGTGGCAGGATCGGCCAGCTCATGACCGAGCTCAGTTCCTTTCCCGTCCTGTCTGGATTCACAGACGGACTGGACTTGGAAGAAGATTCCAGAAGAAGCCATCCCTTCCTCCAGAACCAGTACGGCTCTCGACACAGAAGGGCTTGGCCAGAAAGGCTCCTCACGTCCATTTCTGGACGTTGCCTGAGCTCCCATTCTCCTTCAGCCAAACTCCACTTTGCTTGTGGATTCCCGGGGTCTCCGTGAGCTGTGTGGAACCAGGGATGTCATTTCAGGGTGAAAAGGGAAGGATGCTTTCTGGGAAAACTCCAAGGACGCGAAGACACACGGTCCATGCTGGTCCTCTCTGACGGAAGGCAGTAACCCCGGAAACATTCCTGGGTGATATCACAGCTCCCGGGAAGACCTGCTCTGGGACAGAAAACCTCGCCACGCACTCTGAGCATCGCACAAGGTCCAGGGCCAACGAGGGCTCCTGGTCGTGGAAGGGACAGAGTTCAACAGACCTCAGATGCAAATCAAGGCCCGGACGGCAGAAGGAATCCAACCTGGTTCTTTCTGAGAGCCTGCAGGGCCTCAGCAGCCTGCGAACAGAGCAAGGCAGCGGCGCACGCGGAGCAGATGGCCCAGCTGCGGCGGATTCTGAGAAAGAGCAAGGTCTCGTTTCCATGTGAACACCAAGCTGTTCCCCGGGACAACAACAAACGCACCCCCCTCCCCCCAGAAGGGGAGACAGACTGTCCTCGTTTGTAACCGGTCTGATCAGAGGGGCCAGCTTACCATCACAGAGCCTCTCCACAGAGTTCCGGGGCCATTTGGCCGTGCTTTTGATTAGGGGGAGCTGCCAGATGGGCAGGTATCAGAAGGGGCGAGGTAGACTCGGAGCACGATCACAGACGCCGATGGTATGGCAGGGAATGCAAGCCTTGTTCACATTTTGGTCCTGCACCGGGTCCCACAGGAGCCTCACGGCCACTCCAGGATGCTCTGTGACCAAGCCAGCCCTGTCCCAGGCCAACTGAGCCCATGGGGCACCCAATAAATATTAAGGAGGAGGGATGAGACCACTGCCGACGGAGTCTGCCCACATCCAGCCAGGCAGGCCGGGGAGCCACGAAAAGCGGGTTTTTCCTAATAGAAACTACAGGGGGTCTTAGGTAACAGGATGCAATTACCTGGCCTGGAACTGGGCCAGCACATGGAGGGGTACATAACGGGCCTGGTGTTTGCAGAGAGGATCTTCGCCCAGCCACGGTGGCGTGAAGTGACAGAGCAGACCCCATCCCGGGGAGGGGGGCGGAGGGGGGGGACTGAGGAAAACATGATCAAATGAGAAACCATCTCTGATCTCCATGCTTTTTTCCCTCCAGATTTAAGTGACCACCTAGGATGATGACCCTAATCATGCAAATACTCTCGCTAAGGGCCTTTCAGACTTGAATCTTACGCACTCCTTGTTTCGCAAATCGGCAACTCTTGGGCTTATTTGACTTGGGAGAGTCTCTCTAGGAGTAGTGACTTCAATCGCTCCATTTATGAAGTAGAGGGAGAGGGGGAAACCCCACATTTACAGATGGCTAGCATCTAAGTGTTGGCGTGTACACCTCTACCTAGTCCTCAATTGAAGAACTTAATTGGATGAAGGACAAACAGCGTCAGCCATGACAAAGCAGGCCTGGCCAATCATGAACGGTCCTGGACTCCTGGACGGGGTCATTGGAGATTCGGGCCCCTGCCTCACACCTGTGGAATGACAGCTGCTCACGAAATACAAAAGGGTTCTCTGCGAATGTCCTGTGCCAAGCATGAACTGTTAATGTGCGTCACCGAAGCAAGCAACAGCTGCACAAAGCGGACCAGGATACCAAGGAAAAGAAAAGGGAGTTGTTCTGTAAGGGCTTTTTTTTTGTCTCTATGACATTAACTTTCTCCTACCAAAAAGCCATCTGAACCCTGCCGATCTCTGCAGTGTCATTTTAAAAATCGAAGTAAACAGCAGACTTGAAAGAAGTAATACAAAGAGACAAGGTAATCTTCGGAAGCTAGCGGGCGTCTCTTCCTGCTGCCG
The DNA here is from genome assembly GCF_000151885.1 of Dipodomys ordii. NCBI lineage: Eukaryota > Metazoa > Chordata > Mammalia > Rodentia > Heteromyidae > Dipodomys > Dipodomys ordii. Next base: position 2,371,170 of record NW_012267328.1, read on the forward strand.
ATAAACAGATCTTTGAGCAGTACAGGGACTCAAGCGGGGAGAGGGACTTGGTGACTATTTTCAGCACCGGGCTGAAATGAATCACATTGAAATCCAAAGGCTTGTCTGGAAAGGGCCAATTTCAGCCCTAACTTCATTTCTAAAAGAACTTGTCCTGGTGCAGGCTTGAAATCCATTCCAATTGATGTAGCGACTCCGAGTGCAAGATCTTCTATATTTTTTTTTTTGGTCGGTCACAGGGATTGAACTCTGGGCTCAGGCACTGTCCTTGTATTCTTCAGCTCAAGGCGAGCGCTCTACCACTTCAGCCACAGCAGCACTTCTGATCTTCTATATTTTTTGAATGTTTTTCTTTTTTTTTCTCTCTCTCTCTTTTTGGTGCTTAAAATTCTTTTTATTCTTTGTACACAGTGGAGAGAATTACTGGTGAACCTCTTTAATACTTTGGGAAATCTGAAAATTACGTGTGATTATAATGAACTCCAAGGGAAAAAATACTACATAAAATTAAACTTGGCTTTGAAGTCATGAAAAACAGTTTCCAACCAAGGACTTTTTTGGGCAGGGGTAGGGATTGCAAAAAAACATTATGCTGACTATACTGCAGGAGGATTCCTTAACATTTTAGACTTGTAACTGTGACAGAGCTGTCGGGGGCTAAGGTCTCTTCTTTTGCTTTGTTTTTAGGCTGCAGACAATGGAAAGCAATTTAAGTTAAGCGAAACAAGACAGGCATTTTACTGCAAGGGAGCCGGCTTCTGGAAGGATCCATTTGGGAGTAAGACAACTTGGGTGGCGGAGAGGAGACACCGGGCCTGCCCCTTGCCCTCTTCCCCCATGTCTTTCTTAACGTGGGCTACTTCCCAACTCCGAGGGTCTAAGTTTTCAGAAGAAAGTGTGTGACACCCTGCCGTACACAGTCCGGTTCCACCTATTACTTGTTCTAATTGTCTGTCATTGCCCGGGAGATCAGGTCCCCGGAATACACCGGAAGGGTGTGCTGTCACTGTTCCCAACAGATCGTATCACTGTGGACACTGTGCTAAAGATGGGGTTACCGAAAAGGCCACTCAGGAGGCTGATGCGTGAGGATCTCGATTTGAAGCCAGTCCCAGCAGGAAAGTCTGTGAGACTCAATCTCCAAGGAACCACCTAGAAGCCAGAAGTGGAGTCATATGGCTCAAGTCATAGAGCACCAGCCTTGAGCAAAAAACAAATAAACAACAACACTTAGGGACATACTGTCAAAGTTTGTGGAGTTCACAAGCTTTATAGATCATGATAATGACAATTGGTCTTGTAAAGGTTAAAATGTGTTTGTGATTTTAGCTAAATATCACTAACCCACAACACTGTGAACTTCAGGTAGTCAATTAATCTCCATAAAGAAATTAAAAATAAAACAAAACAAAAAAAAACTTAGGGACAACTCTTAGGCCCCGAGTTCTGATACACACACACACACACACGCACACACACACACACACACACACACACACACATACACACACACACACAAAAGATGGGGTTACATGGTAGGCACCCCAAAGAAGTTTCCAACACCACAACTTTGTTTCCCTTTTTGTGGCAATCTTGGTGATCTATATGCCCTCTTGTGGAAAAAAAAAAAAAAAGAGATTTTGTTGAATGGGGTTGTATTATTTTGTTCTTAGAAAGCAATATTACTCCTTACCAGCGTCTCTGACTTTGCTTTAGCTTAAAAAAAAAATCTCTGAGAAATTTGACCTCGGGGAACCTCTCAACAATTGTGTGTGGTGTTCATTTTAAAGTATTACAATAAACTGTATATTAAAAAATTCCACCACTAGAGATTGTATATCGTCTAAATAAATCCATGTGCTTACGTGGATTAGAAATGTCATTTAACTACAGTTCATAAATTTTAGAGGCTGTATATTAAAATTACTTATAATAGTCTAAATGAAATCTTTAAAAAATATGAATTATTGCATTTAGTTGAATATATTAGATTTTTCCTTATCCTAGGGATTTTATCTCGGGTCATCTCTTCAGCCCAACTTTAAGTCTTGCTCCTAACAGAGGAAGGTAGACTGAAAAATGGCATAATTGGATTTTTTTTTTAAAGAATCCTCTATTTTCCTAACAAAGAGCAGGGGAAACACATTTGTGGTTCTTTCTTTCAGTTTTTCACGTCTCTGGGAATCACAGTGCTCTGTCTTCAAACCTGTCCGGTTCACTCATGTCCATCTCTCTACTGCGCTTACGAAGCCCTTCCTCCTGAACCGTGCTCAGAGGGACATCCAGGCTGGGTGAACGATGAGTGAGTGAATGAATGAATTGGTAAGCACTTACGGAACACCACAAAGAAGTATTGAAAAAAAGTTTCCCTAAAGCCTCCTGGGTGTTTTTTTTTTTTTCTTAAAACATGAAACCATGTTACGTTCTTATTTTAAGAGCCTTTTAGCCATGCCCTGACTGTCAAACGAACCAAACTCTCAGGTTGTCAGCCCAGCCATTTCAAGTCTTTCAAGACCGTAGGTAAGTCGGCCTTCCCAGCCTTTACTCTCACCAGCTAACGGGCCTGTTTTTGGCAGGAGCTCTGCCTGTCTCTGACGAACGTTGCTCGTCTCCTTTGGTTAAGAAGCGATTTTATTTTCCATAGGAGAATGTTCACTAATTATAGTGACTCACATCCTCATTAAGCACTGGCTGAATGAATCAACTAATGGATAAATCATTAATTTCCACTCATCTTTGAAGGAGGAAGTCGAACCTTGCTCTTCCGGCTGTTCCACCGGAACTCTCTGTCCTTGCTCAAGTCTTCTCTGGGCTGCTTCCTCAGCTCCTGGCCTGTCCTGCCACTTTGGGTCACATGTCAATCTCCATCCCATCCCCTGTTCAAGTGTTTCTTAGCGTCACGCCAAGCCGACGCCCTCTTTCCTCTTTCTATGTCCAATGTGCCAGTGAGCAGGAATGTGTTTCATCCATTATTCACCCTCTCGCTTTCCAGACCTAAGTGCCCAATACTTTCTCCCTGAAAGTGATGTTTAAAAGATATCACCTATTTTATCTCCGACTCTACCTATCTCACGCATTTGATTCATGGGGTATCTGTGGGAATGACACGCGTTTATTGGACGTTTACTAGATGCCAGGGAACGCGTAAGTCATTTCAGTCTCGGGACTCTCACGTGGGTGAGAACTAAGGTTACAACCGCTTTTACGTAACTGACCGACCGCTTCCGAGGTGTGAAGTTGTTTGCCTGACACCATAAGAAGCTAAACATCCAGGCTAGGGGTCAAACCCAAGCATCCAAGATTTTATAGCTCGCTCTCTCTTTCCCCATTGGCTGGTCCTGGGCCTTGAACTCTGGTTCTAAGCACTGCCCTGACAGTCCTTTTGCTCAAGGCCAGTGCTCTACCACTTGGGCCACAGTGCTACCTTTTAGCTTTTTTTTTCTGGTGATAAGAGTCTCATAGATTCTCCTGCCTGGGCTGGCTCTGCACCAAAATCCTCAGACCTCAGCCTCCAGAGTAGCTGAGATGACAGGCGTGAGACATCGGCGCCCCACGGCTGCAGCTCTTAATAAAAACGACACCACGGTAGTCTCTGTATTAACCACCATGGCATCTTGAGAGATGATTCCACGTATGCAAAAGTACCCGGGCAAAGCTATCTAACCCTGAGTTACAGAGTGAGAGAGTACCGCCCGCAAATGCTTCCGTTCCACCTGCTGCCCGAGGGCTCATCCAGCCCCCTAGGGAAACTCTCAGGGAGAAAGCCAGGGCCACACCGGGCCAGTACCACGGGTCCTATTACTACACCATGAATGAGGAAGTGGCTTTCTAGAACATTCCACTCATATCTACTTCTAATTCTCTGAGAGCACCTAGGAGGATAAGCGGGAAGTCTTCTCCACAATTGTCAGCACCATATCTTCATAAAGCTTGCCCTTCCACAGATTAAGCCTTCTCAGGGTCATATATATATATATATATATACACACACATATATGCACACACACACACACACACACACACACACACATATACTTCTACTTAACAAAATATCTTTGCATGGCAGCTGGGACAGCATATTGAAAATGGGCAAAGCTTTAGACAAAGTAGTAAAACAGCCAATTGAGTTTTGTGGGCCCACATGAAACACACAAGGACTGACCCGCCACCACCCCCTCCACAGCTCCACGTATTATTTAACGGATGCTCCCTGGAAAGGCTGCATCTAGCCGTACACAGGTGTCCTCGCCAGTAATTGAACTAATTTTGCTTTGTGGGTCATGAAACCCGGTCCCAAGCAGGCCTCTGCCCTCCTCAAGCACGTAAGACTATCAAGCGGATTAATAAAGCCAGAGACGGTCACAACGTTCTTAACCACTACCCCACGCCGTCCCTCAAAGATGACGCTCGCTGAATAGAAGATGAAGCCTGAATTGCAAGGACGTGTACAACTTGGGTTTTAATTCTACCCAAAGCAGTTAAGTTTTATACAGGGAACAACACAGTTAAACCTTTCAGGCGATAGCCGGGAGACTGAAAAACGGATGGCCTTTCTCTTGCTTGCTTCTCTCTCTCTCTCTTTTAATTTACATCTTTCAATCTGTGCTTATTCCATTTTCTATATATATATACATATATATACTTTTTCTTGATCAGGTAGTTGCTTGTGTGCAGGTGGACCAGGGAGTAAAGGGCTGAATGTACAGGTGAATGGCTGTACACAGTTAATTGGCACTTTTAACAGAACACTTTGTGGACTGTTCAAACAAGAGAACTGAGAGCTGTGTATCCTTGACAACAGTACAGGTAGACAGCAAAACAAAAGGAAGACAAGAAGGTTCGCAGTAGGAGATCTAAGCAGCGCATCATGGGGTAGCGGCGAACGGGCTTGTGGAGAAAGCTTCAAACGCTCTAAAATGTGTTCATGAGCCGTGTGCCGTGTTAATGATGGTGAGCAGATGACACTCATAATTGGGACGGAGACTGACGGGCCACGGTTGAAAATCCGTGCCCAAGTCTACATTTTCTGTGTGGCTTCACCAGTAATTATTCGAAGCAATGCAGCCACAGAGAGAGAGGGAGAGGATTCCGTGAGAGGATTAAGAGCTGCCTTTTAATACCAATTGACCACGTGTCACAGGTAGCCATCCTCTACGGGAAGGAGGATATACATTTACGTTTTTACCCTACCTTTTGCAGAGGTAAGTGGAAACGATGCTCAGGGAAGCTGTGGAACATGGCTGGCTTGGCCTGACATCAGCTCACGCCGTCTTTACTGTCACTGCAGTAACAGCCACAACTTCGGAATCCTCTTCCACTGGTCTCCACACACGTGGCGTGGACACTGGTCCCCGGAAAAGGCCAACGGGCACAACTTGTTCCTTGACTCAGTGACAGCTAAGCAACCCACGAGACGTGCCACTGCCAGCTCTTTGATCATCCTGCAATCGCTGACAAGAGACGTCGGTGGTGGGTGTGTAGACCTAAAGCAAGAGGGGACGAGTCCCAAAGGCAACACGGGACTGGGGAATCTGTCTTCCTTTCCCATCACAAAATCTTCATCACCTGCGCGTGGAGGTGAATGGAACTCCTGGCCCTTGGCGACAGAGATGCTTATCTAACAGATTCAAAGCCGACTTGAAAATAATCCATTAAGAACTAACTTGAAAATAATCAATCTTGGCCTAAAAGCCATGCTTGTTGGATATTCTACTCCTATGTTTCTCAAATATTTATGATGATGAGATCGTATTTCATGTAACATTTACTAAATTGGGAAGAATTATCAATAATCTGATAGACTTGCAAGACACGTCAGCATACATTATCGCTTCCTTCAACAGAACTTCACGCGTCTGATTTGGAGCAGACAATATTCATTCATCAAAACTACATTATACATCAAACACCCTGGCATGTTAGCGACAAGTACATATCACGAGAGAAAACCTAGGCGTGAGAAGGAAGGAGCAAGAAATCTGACCAGGAAAAACTACAAGTGGAGATACTATTCGGTGGCGTGTGTAATGCAGTGACTTCAGTTTCTTGGTTTTGCCAAGTGCAGGAAGACTGTACAAGATGTCAACACTGCAGAAGACCATGGTGCCTTTATGACTGTGTAAATATCAAATTCCCTTAAAGAAGAAAAGATTTCTTGAAACCTGTGTTGCACACATTTTTTAAAGACATCAAGTTGGAAAGATTATTATTGCAGCAATGTAAAAATATGCCTAATGTGCTAGGAAAAACAGACACCGTCAGTGATAGTAGTAGAGATAGATCAGCGTCAAACTTTGAGGTATTAAACTGGCAAGTGATATCTAACAATGTAAAACTAGCATGTATGTTGGTCCCAAATGACCACTTCCAGAAAAGTAATGAGAAGGAAATAATCTGAAGTGTGGATGGATACATATGCAGGTGGTTGTTTGTCTAGGTAGAATCCTTAATATTTGTTACAAATTTCAGCCAAGGAATAGGGATGGGGGGGTTAAATATAATCAAAATAACTTATGGTAATGAAATAGTGGATGTTTAAATTTCGATAAACGAGACAGTAAGGAATGAGTAATGGGCATGTGCATTTGATCAAAATGTAGCATATGTATGCGTTGCAATATCGCAATGAAACACTTTCGTACAGTTAATATGTGCCAATAAGAAATAAGTAAAAGAATTCAATCTACGATTATAGCCCCTAGTAGTATACTAATAAATGATAGAATATCCACAGTATTAGGAAGGAATCCTACTGAACCAGAAACAATCAAGATGTCATGGGTAAAGAAAATAAAAATCAACTAAAAAAGCAGGGATGCCTTGCTTGGATATTAGTTAAGCGGGAAAATTCATCTCCACAGACAATATACAGAACGCGGCATCAATCATTATCTAAACATGTAGGATAAGAATCTCTGCTGGATGTTTCCTGTGTGGCGCACTGGAGGGATAAAGAAGCAATGTCTGTAAAGATTCCTGCGGAAACGGCACGTACGGTCCATTATCATGCAATGAACGGGGTTTTAAACACGGCCTGTTTCGGGGTGTCAAGTGATACCACCGCGTAGAACAAAGCAGGGGGGGAGATGGTGCGGGCAGGTACCACCGATGAGCGGCACAATTACAACCGGGTGCAAAAGATCGTGGTGAAAGTGGAGAGTGAGCGAGGTCCTGAGGAAAGGAGTGTGTGTGTGGAGGGGGCGGGGGGTCTGGGGACAACAGACCCGGGAAGAAGAGATTCGAAGGGATACCTGGGCAGGCGTGAGTGAGCAGGGAGTCAGGTTTTCTGGATCCCGGAGTGGACGGGGAAGAAGGCCCTTCCGAGGAAGGGCCATGTGTCCACAGCCAGGATGGAGGAAGGGCCATGTGTCCGCAGCCAGGACGCTGGCGGCGGTGGCTGGAGAGGGCAGCATCCACAGCGGTTAGCTGTCCAGAGTCATTTGAGGGAATAGGAATGGAGAGAGTTGGGTATAGCGTGATGGCCGCCGGGCAGGCGTGAATGAGAAGCAGGCCAAAGTGTTTGATCTGAAGACAATGCAAAGGAGAGAGTTATTCCTAGCTCCTGTGCAGACAGGTACGGCCAGGCTCAGGTGGAAAGCGCAAGCCGGGATTCAATTCGGGATGTGTCATCTCGGGGTATTTATTAGACCACCGCAAGAGGACATAATGGTACGCGCGGTGAAGTTGCATTTCGAAAGAAACCGCATACAACGTGAGGTTAAAAACAAACAAACTAACTAACTGATGACAGGTCAAGACTGGGTAAGGCCACCTGATTTCACACAGCAGAGAGACAGAGCAGGGAGGAGATGGAAGAGGCCGTGAGAGAAGAATGGTTAATGAGTCAGGAGCAGAGCCACGTGGCGGGCCGTGAGGGAATGGAGCCTTTCCAGAGAGAACAAAGGATCTCCTGGGTCAAATGCTACTGAGTCTGAGAAGGGGTAGGTGGGTGATGACCTTGATAGCGTCGGGGTTACGGCTTTGCTGGGACGCGTTTCCAACAGAGTAGGAGAGGAGACATGGACCAGGAAAAGGGAAGACTTGGGGCAATTGCCAGCAGACAAAATGAGACAAACAAGGGAGTTTGAACTCATATGTGATACAGCAGGATAATTTATATTCATAGCTAAGAGGCGGCGGGCGGGGGTGGGGGGAGAAGGGGAGAATTCATGATGCAGGAGAGACTGGAATTCCTGGAGTGCATCTCAGAGGCTCAGAGAATGTGTTGGGTGATCTAATGCTCAATTCCTATTCACGGGCGTGCACTTCTGTCTGCCTATTCAAAATCATCTGTGCATTCTGTGCGCTTTCAGGTAATCTCCATTTGCTCTGTTTTTCAAAATATTTTCACAATAATCTTACAAATTATACCTTTTGTGACCAGAAAAATATTAGGTTAACAATTTGTAAGAGAGCATTGAACATGTCTTTAAACTTTGCATAATAGGCTGGCAGAGAATACGTAGGGAAGAAGAAGGCAGGCGGCGGCGCACACAATGGGACACCCAACGCGGAGCCGTGCTCAGCCTCAAGTGCTCAGGGCGGGCAGAAGCGACAGGTGAGGCTCTGTTCCTGTCTGGTGCTGTTCGTGTCACACAGCCCTCTGTCTGAGATGGAACCACGCAGATGATTTGGCAGAACTGCGTCTGACAGTAGATATTCCATCTGTTAACCAAAAGAAGACAGCTCAAAGGGGGCTGGGTGAAAAGACCTCAATCCCTATTTGTCTGGACTGGGGGTATGACTCAGGTGGTAAAGCACCTGCCTCACCAAGACCAAGACTCTTGAGTTCAAAGGCTGAAGGTCACGCCCTCTGAAGTCCAACAGAACTAAGTGGGTCACTGTTTCCTCGGTGAGATACAATCTTACCCTGAAGGCTGGTGTAAAACCTTTCACCTTGCTCACAGATCTGAGGGTCATCGGTGTCACCACAGTCGGGCAGTCGGCGTTGTAGGGAGTTTCCCGGACACACTCCCTTACACAAAGCGTGACTGTGGGGTGGGGCTCCTGCCTCTGGATATCAGCTACAGGAAAAGAAGGTACATTCTGGTTCAGACAAGGTCACTTGTAGCCTGGACTCTACACACACACACAGTGAGATTCTAGCTCAACCACAGCGGAGTAAGGACTGCAGGGGTGGCTCAAGTAGAAGGATGCTGGATTGGTGAGTACAAGGCCCAGAGTTCCACCCTACAGCAGCACACAAGCAGCACCTGCCCCTCTGTCCTGAACCCAAACTCTGCGCGTCTCCCTGCTGGTGTAACCATCCTGCCACACACCGGTGTCAGGAACTCCTCCACAGACCTGGGCCTGTCTGCTGCTCTGCTTCAGCTTCAGTTCCCACACGCTGCCTGGTGCAGATCTAGAGGGAAGCCCGACTGCTCGTTCGTTCGTTCGTTCGTTCGTTCCTTCCTTCCTTCCTTCCTTCCAGGAAGGGAGTGACGGGAGACCGCAGTCACTACGCTGCGCCCCTCCTCCAGCTGTGCATTCTTCCCGCACATATCCATGCAGAAGGAACCAACGCGGGGCTCTCCTCAAGCATTGGCACCAAGTCCCCGAGCTGAAGTGCCGACTTGTACAACTGTATCCGCAGCTCCTGCAGGAGCACGCGCTCTGGCGTGGGAGAGGCTCCGTGTGTGTGTGTTGGTTCAGACTTGGAATGAATTTAACGTGTTTTTGCCCCCATGTATCCATCATGCTATTTATAATATTCTGAAGACATACATTGGAGATATATATGCATATATCTATATCAATATCTGTCTGTCTGTCTATATCTGTATTTCTCCATTCCCTACCCCTGCCCAAAGTCTTGGAGGCTATCATACAAGAGAATTATAGTGGGAGGATTTTCTGCTATATGTTAGGGACATTTTTCATATGAGTGTGTATACAGTATGTATACACACACACACATATAGTGTGTATGTATGCATGCACACATATGCATGCACATGTGTATGTACACGCAGAGACAATTCAGCAGCCTGTGTTCAGATCCATACACTGGCTGGCTTAAGCTTGCTGCTGCTGCTATGCTATTCAAGATGCAGGGGCATCTCGAATCAGGAGCTGGCTCTCTATACTCCAAACAGGCCCAGGACGCCAAGGAGACGCTGTGTGTCCCCCTCCGATGTGCTCTCCTCTGCCCCCTGCGTCCGTGAGACTACTTAGCCATTCAGTGTCACCGTGACATGGTTGTTCCCGGGGACACCAGACCCCTGTGCTGCTCCACCGTCTGCCCCCGGAGGGGACAGGGGCCACGCGGCGGTGGAGGGGCCCCGCCCAAATCCACATGCACGACACAGGAGCACAGTTAGAGATGAAAAATACGGTTCATTATCTTAGTAGCTCAAGAGAACAAAGAAGAAATGCTACGGCTTTATTTAGCAGTGGCTTTCATGCTCTTTAAAAACATGTTAATTTCATTTTTTAAATGTAATTGTGCATTAAGTCATCTCAGACAATTGTGTGATGTTGGAAATAAAAGTCCAACAAAATAAGTAAAGCTGTAATGTGTGTGTGTGTGTTGGGAGGGAGTAGTAGTAGTTGTTGTTTTTCCTGCTTTTTGCAGCGTGTTTTTATGTTCCTCAACCATTAGTGTCTCTGCTCCTTCCTGAGCTGAATCTGGGGACTCACTCAGACGTTTTTTTTTTCCCCTTCCTGCCTTCAATTCTCCCTGCGCTCTTGAGTTCTCCCTGTGGTTACTGCCTCCGAGGCTCATGAATTATCAACATTAGAACGTATAAACTCACGTAATCCTTCCGTCTGCTCCCTTCCAGGGCTGGATAAAGATCTCAAACCAGGGTGAGGTGGGAATCCTCAAAAGCTGTCTCAAGAAAAGCAGCAAATCCTGGGCGACAGAACGTCTCCGCAGGCCCAGGAAATGCTGGCCGTCGACTTTTCTTCACCAGGGTCTGGGCAACGGAACGTAGGTCATAGGACTCCGCATGTCCGTGAGAGAAACGCGGCGTCTGTGTTAGAAGGAACTTGTCTTTACGCTCTTCCCTCGTCAGCACTGTCTGAGGAGATGGATTTTTCTAGCGGACGTGAGTGATGGCTGTTGGGGCCCCTGAAGTGGCCGCTGTGTTACGAGTTTATTTAAGCCTAATTTTGCCTCCCCTCCCATTAAGACAGACCCACCATCCGTCTCTCTTCCTTGTGTCAGCTCTCGTGCAAGTGTTTTAATGTAGATTGTTCTCATCAGGTGTTGGGTCTCCTGGAGGGGAATCTGGAAGTACACCCTTTAAACCATACAAAGGGACTTTGCAGGTGTGAGGGGGGAGTGGCTGGGCTGGTGTGCCCTCGGCCCTCTCCGGGGTCGGTCTGTCTCCGTACACAACCTCCCTTCCGCGGTTCATTCATCCCTTCCTCCTCCATCTTTAATTCTTATATTTGGCAGCATTAGGCTGTAACAGCTCTAAACCTGGAACTACGAGGTGTGCTCCCAAACCCGGCTGTTTTTCTTTTTTAACTGATCTTTTTGAAGATGAAGTCTCAAACACTTTCTGCTCAGGCTGGCTTTGACCTCCATTCTGTTGGATCTCAGCCTCTTGAGTTGAGTAGCTAGGATGATATGCTTGAGCCATTGGCTCCAAGTTTACTTTAATTCTTCTTTTTTTGGGGGGGGGGGCCAGTCATGGGGCTTGAACTCTGGGCCTGGGCGCTGTCCCTCATCTCCTCAGCTCAAGGCAAGCGCTCTACCCCTTGAGCTACAGCACCACTTCCGGTTTTCTGGTGGTTTCTTGGAGATAAGAGTTTCAAGGACTTTCCTGCCTGGGCTGGCTTTGAACCGACATCCTCAAATCTCAGCCTCCTGAGTAGCTAGGATGACAGGCGTGAGCCATGGGCACACAGCTCAAGTTCCCTTTTCTTAGGAGGACACGCCTTCTGTTGGATTAAGGTCCGTTTTAATAACAACTCCAGCTTAATTTCTTCCACAAGCCCCCTATCTCCAAATAAGGCTGTAGGAATTACACTTCAATGAAGTACACCTTTCTACAACTCAAGCTGTTAAAAGAATAGGAAATGTTTTCTCTTTTCTAATGATATTCACCCAATGTAGAAACAAAAAGCACACTGCTTTGCCAACACTAGCATTTAAAAAAAATGACCAATAAGAGATTTTCCCCCCTTATTTGAAAATGATTTTTTTTTGCTATAGCAAGGATATATATAAATAACAAAGGAAATCGCTCTTACCTTAGTTGTAGTGCAACCCTAGAGACAGGTATGTGTATGTACGTACATGCACACCGTAACCTACACAGCAACTAGAGTATGTACACGTAACTAGCAGTGGAATTAACTCCTGCCCCGGGCTGTGATGAAATGTCCATTAAACAGCCAAGCTCTCCGAGCTTGCTGCTCTGTCTCTCTGCCTTGGGGAGCTTCATGTATTCAATTTATTGTTAAGTAAAACAGCCAACTTGGCAGCACAGTCAGATTAACAAACTATAATGAACTTTTTCTTTTCCGAAACGAAAAAATAAAGCGAGCTTAGGTTCCCGAAAAGTAAATTTGAGAGAGAGAAAGATTTTTGAGGGAGGTGATTGGTTCGTGACCATTTTCACAGGAGCAGTTGGAGAAACAATATATAAAAGGAACTGGAATAGAAATGAATTGAACGTTTGCGATTAACATGTAATATTAGAATAGGAGGGTCTGCAGCAGAAGCCAAGAGGGAATGAAGGAGGGTGGGTCCCAAATAGGACTGTCTTCCCTTTGACCTATTAAGATTCCTTTTATACACTTGCACGCACACACACACACACACACAAGAACATACAATTTCATTAACTTCTCTTGATGGCATATTCATTTGATTATGCCCCCGAGACTAATGGCTCTCTTCTCGACAGCAGGGTGACAAAAGTCCATCTTCTGTCCCATTGCAGACTTGGCTGTCTTCTAATTGCCATTTCCAGTAGGGTCCTAGGGGGATGATTATTCCAGGTCAGAGACTAGTGTTTTCCTTACTCTCTCCTCACAACACCATCGGGCAGGTAGTTTTGAGAGGAGGAAGAGGAGGCGGCAGGTGATGGGGTGACTGACAATCTATGACCTTGACACCTGTCAAGGTCAGCAATGTCCTAGGCAGCCTAGCAGCCGCTCCTGAAAGCGTGACACTGTCAGCTGTGGACAGAGCTGTTTTATGGAGAAGCCGAATGGTCTTCTTCCAGGTCACATCAGGATTTCTAGAAGGACGTGTGGCTTTCTACTGGGGAGGGGGGAGGGCAGAAGGGGACAGTCGGCAGGATGTTTATGACGCATCCCAACCAACAGTGACCAGCGGAGCTCTTGCCACTTGACAGATTCTGATGGAGACCCTTCAGGCCTATCATCACACCTAATTGAATGCTTAGACTATGAGATAGGCTGTAGAGCCATTTCTAATTTCTGGAGCTTAATAGCCTGATATAAGTCACACAATTAGATCTACAGCCTCCAGGCCCGCTCTGAAGTCTCTTTCCTAACTAACCATGGCTTTACTCTCCGGCTGTCACAAGATAAAGCACCCTCTGATTTTGCCAATCAACTCGTGGGCTGACAGCAATCAGCCTCCTCAGAGGATGTGTTTATAAGAATTTGGGTGCACAACCCGCACCTCTCAGCTGCTTAACATATAAACGAAGGAAAGGAAGAGCTCATTGGAAAGGATGCTCCAGTCTGGGTAATAAATTATTTTTTTTAAGAAAGAAGGAAATAGTCAAAACCAAAACACCCCCACAGCCCTACCAAATGGAGACACAAACTACAGCACAGCCACAAGAATGAATAACATTCACCCAAGAACCATGGCTTCAAAGGTTTGTGAATGCCCCAGGTCATTATACCCTTCCCAGTGATACTGAACACTTTCTCTAGTAAGTCTTCTAATGTATAAACACAGTTGAAGATGTGTCTGGAAGAGACTTGAGAACTTGATAAAAGAGAAGAGTACACATTGGGGGAAATTAATCCATGAGCATTCTGGGTAGCTATTCACGTTAAGTCCTGTTTGGGGAATGTTGCCGTTAGTGATGGAAAAGAGGGGATACAGGCAGCCAGCGAAGAGGGGTCCCACAGAGAGCCTTAGGTTGGGAAGAAGAGCCAGACACCGGGCCCACTGGATGGAGTGCTCTAAATGCCCAACGGATAGGGCGGCGATTCAAATATATGCAAAGCAGAGAACAAACACATCTTTCCTCACTAAAAAAAGAAATGATAAATAATTCAACCACATCCCTTGAAGTATGACTAAATTCCTTGGATGCTTTGTGAGAATGTAGACTCTCAAACTCAACCAGACTAGGGACTCAATCTATTCAGCGTGTCCTGAAATTGTGTGTGTGTGTATGTATATGTATATAAATATATGTTCACACATATACATGCTTATGTATATGTGTATGTATATATATATATACACATATATATGTATATGTGTATGCAATATACATACACATATACATGTGTATTCACACTGTCTCTACACTTATACAATAATGTATCTTAGCACAGTCCATCCCCTGGGCCTGAGTCTACCCTTTCTGTAGCTCTATGAAAACTTCATCACTTGCTGGGCATCAGTGGCTCACACCTGTAATCCTAGTACTCAGGAGGCCAAGATGTGAGGATCCCGGTTCAAAGCCAGGCCGAGCAGCAAAGTCCATGAGACTCTTATCTCCAGTGAACCACCAGAAAACCAAAAGTGGCGCTGTGGCTCAAGTGGTAGAGCGCTAGCCTTGAGCTGAAGAGCTGAGGGACAGTGCCCAGGCCCTGAGTTCAAGCCCCACGACTGACAAAACAAAACACAACTTCTTCATTCATTTCAGTAAATATCCTAGAGACCTTCTTATCAGGGGTCCATTTTTCGATCTAACAAAAATTAACTTGTAATGGCTGGCACAATGTCTGGCACAGACTCCTATTGGGCTGGAAACAGGAAGCACTAAATCAGATGTCACTGACCTCCGGGAGCTATGAAACACTTCCAAAGAACTACGAGGAAAACCCAACGCCCCAGGGAAAGGACCATTCTTCCTCTGAGACGTTGGAGTATGATGCTTTCAAGATTGTTATTATTATTATTTTATTAGGGAAGGTATTTTTAATCTCACTCATCATTAAAGTCTACCCAGTAGAAAAGACCTAACTCAGAAGTTCATGTAAATCTAGATTTCATCCAGGCATTTAGGAACATCTGAGTTTGATCTGCGGTCTCATTTTCTAAGCTATATGCCCGTGACAATTCACAGGTTTCTCCACGGCTATCGACCGTGATAGATTACTTACTAGCAATGCCAGCTTGTCGGGCATTTCACACACATGCACACAGTATAGCCACGTGACACTTACTTCGCAATACTGTGAACATTAAAGAAAACAATGCTTACCAAGTGATTAGCATTGCATCTGCTCCGCAGATAAGAAAGTCGCCTTGTGCAGCTCTTATCCAAGGTGTGCAGACAAGGAAGCAAAAAAACCCAAAACAATAGTTGAGGAAGTTGCGGTTAGAGAACAGGATGAAACAAAACAAAACTAAGAGCACAGGCTAGGTCACTGAGAAAGGAAGGTTAAAACTCGCACCGGAAACAGCATTCTCTGGCCTAGCACCTTGGGTGGGGTTGGGGTGACTCGTGTCACGTGGTACAGAGTGACGGCCAGGCCCATCCTCTCTCTGATGGCAAGATGGCCACGAGACTGAGCACCACACAGAATTATCAGGGAATGGCCACAGCCAGGTGATTAGTGTCTTCTTCTCAACTCTGAAAATGCCAAGGCCTATGGGCCTGGCGGATGCAGAAGGAAGCCCGGCTCCCGTTGTTTCCACGTGGTAATGAAGGAAAACAAGGCATGGTCTGCAAGGAAGGGAAAACCCAGAAGGAGCCGAGGGGGGTCTGCCTAGGTTCCTGCATTTCCAGCCTCATTAAAATATGCAGATCCCATCGTTAAGGAAACTTTGCTTCCAGAAGGAGTTGTCTCCTGGAGTTCAGTTACTCGAATGCAGTTGGCAGGTGTTACCTGGGTGAGTTAATACACAGTTCTATTCTTCTATCCAACACACACGTACACACACACATTAAGATGAAGAAGTAGCAGAAGCATGGTTTCACTGGGAGGATTTCCCCCCAGAAATTATGAGTCTGTATCTTCAAAATAAACAAACCAAAAATAAGATCATTAATACTTGTTTCCTTCCTCCAACAAGGTGTACAATTACTCCACACACTGAAAATCCCTGTTTCCCCCAAACTTTGATCTTTCAAGTTCAGGTATGTAGGGAGGGAGGGAGGGAGGATGTGTGTGTGTGTGTGTGTGTGTGTGTGTTTCAAGTTCAGGAACGTAGGGTGTGTGTGTGTGTGTGTGTGTGTGTTTCAAGTTTAGGTACGTAGGGTGAGTGTGTGTGTGTGTGTATGTGTGTGTGTGTGTTATACGGGTATCAGAGAGACCAGAACTCCGCAACTGAATGAAGATGAACTTTGTTTTTCCTTTCTTCCTCCTCATTCCTCTTTGTTTGTTTTTTGGTGGATCCTGGGGCTTAAACTCTTTTGTTCAAGGTGAGCACTCTACCACTCTGAGCCACACCACCACTTCCAGTTTTCTGGTGCTTTATTGGAGATAAGAGTCTCATGGACTTTCCTGCCCGGGCTGGCTTTGCACTGCGATCCTCAGATCTGAGCCTCCTGAGTATTAGGATGACAGGCGTGAGCCACCGGTGCCGGTGATCCCTCTTCTATTCATACAAAACTGTGGAATTGTTTTTGAGTTCTGACTGGTCATTCTTCTTCTTTGTTTTAATGGAATGTAATTTTTACTTTAAATACTGGAAGACAACTATGGCTTCTGGGCGTGGTACCCAGCAGTGGTTCTGGGGAGAAGGGCTGGAGGGACAGAGGCAGGTACTGGCCACGTGGCTGTTACCAGTGATGGAAAGCAAGCGTTCAAATGAAAATCAGTATCGCCCAACACCGGAAATCACACCACAAGCACAGCGGCTTCTCAAACCCTGAGGATTCTCCTGAAGATCTTGATGATATTTACAAGTATGTCTGCTTATCATGCTACACTCTGTCATGAAACATAGGTGTGGAAGACCTGTCTCAGGAAGGCTGTATTTTCTAAAAGCTCAAACCCTGTGGTTAATCAGATTCTGCAAGAGGAAAATGATCCATTTCAACTGTACCCAAGGTCAATGGATTTTAATGTATGTAGAAAAATTAATTGATACAATTATGAAAAAGATCCCATGATGTAAATTATCTTTAAGCAAATATTGGTGGAGTCTCTCCAAAGCCACAGTGAAGAAGACTATCTCTATAACTACCTGAAAAGCCTATTGAGAATAATTCCCTGATTTTTCTTCACACACTTCAAACCTAACAACCAACCTGTGGTATTACTTCCGGCATTGCAGACATTTGGCAAGAATGAAATCATGTCATTTTTCACTACTTGTGAGGCACTTTGAAATATCTCCCCGTAAAATGCTATTTGCATACATCGGCCATGGGTTTGTAATTGCTACTTTAAAACACAAACATCTCATGATTTCAGAATAGTCAGTATCAGCGTACGACACATACATGAGCACCATCTCATAGGGTCAATCGCTTTTAACTGTACAAACGCCGCCACATAAATCCTGAGAAATGCTGTTCTAGGTGCAAGCACGGTTCTGTGTGTGTCTATCGCTTTGACAGCCTAGGTGTTTGATAAGCCTTCCTTTTCTGTAATGTGGCAGTACAACCCCAGGCTTCATGCTTGCTAGGTAGCTGTTCTACCACCTGAACCACGTTTTGGTCCCCTTTTGTCTCAATTATTTTCACAATAGGGCCCTGCTTAATGTCTGGATTGCCATCCTCCTATTTGACTTGATCCCTGCCCCCTTCAGGAGCTGCGATTACAGGCTCATACCGCCACGCCCAGCCTTCTGCCAATTTGGAGTGGAGCAAAGTTCTTTTTACCCACAAAGACCTCCAACTACAATCAGCCTGGCCACACCTCTTGAGCAGCTAGGATTACAGGCGTGACAGCTGGCTTCCAATTGTGAAGTGTGTCCTTGTGTACACTTAAGAATCAGGTAAAGCCCTCACAGGAAATACTCTCTCTGGACATGGAGTATGCATATTTTTGTGCTTTCACTTTTCTTAACAAAATACACTCGGAGCAGATATATGAGCCAGAAAAAAAAAAGTCTTCAACAAAGTCAAGGTTTGCAAACTTTTGAGCCTCACTACCAGCAAAGAAGAAAAAAAAAAAAAGTAAGGTGGAGGGAGGGAATGCTTAACAAGACTCCAGATTTGTCATTCCTGCCCCCCATGAGGTACACAGCTTTCAAATAAGCACGACAATAAATCTCTTACATATTACTTTAATAAAACACCATAATAGCTACTCACGGTAGAGATAATATTTATCTCCAAGATGAAGGAAAGCAGTATGTGTCGTAACTCAGCTGACACTGAATGTGAATATAAAATCAGGCTAAATCATTTCATGACACTCATGTCACAGTTCGAGCAACTACGTTCTATATGCAACCTACAGAAAAGGTAATGTGTTAGAATTCCTGGTAACTAGGCTTGTAGCTTTCAAAGTTGTAAGTTATTGCTTAGAGTACTCGATCAACCTTTCTAAAAAATGTCCTTCACCCACTGGCCAAATATAATTGTTTTTCTTTTGGATGTCACAATTTGATCTACGGAACGAGTTCTCTTTTAGGTTGTGTTATGAAAGTTTGAAGCTGATGAGGAATCTTGCTCAGAAAACAGTCATTTTACTTGGAACTGGGAAAGGTGGGCATCAGAGTTTTGAGAACTTGAACTTGCAGGTAATCAGCAAGCGGGCCGGGAATCACAACCAGTTCTACAGCAAAGTTCCAGATCCTTCCAGAGGCTGGTGCTGGCACATGCCAGACTACACAACGACCTCTAAAGAAAGGCTCCGACTGGGTGCCATCTATGGTTAGCAAGAGCGGCACGGCCATCTGACTAGAGAGATAATATTTATAATGCATAATATTTATATTATATTTATACTTATTTTATCCCATGGCCCCCAAGAATAATTCCCTCACATGGGGTATCTGTCTGATATGTTCCTACAAAACCGATCTCACTTTGGCAATTAAAAGCCAAACATTCAGACATGAGATATCCCAGTGAATGGAATACTAAGAAAGTTATCTCCAAATATTTAAAAGCTACATTTATTCATAAACTGCTTTCCTAAGTGGTTAAAAAAATAAAAATAGGTTAACATTCACAAGGAGCTTTATTGGGTCCCAGGATCTTCAAGGAAGTTTGATGTTTGTTTCAAGTCGGGAAAAGTCACTTAATACAGCCAAAAGGAGCCAGGTCAGATCTGAACTAAGAAACTCACTCTCCTTGTGTAGAACTAGTTTTAAAAGACAAAGGTATCAACAACAAAACAAAATGAGTTTGGGGACCTGAACTCTGGGCCTGGGCGCTGTCCCTCAGCTCTTCAGCTCAAAGCAAGCGCTCTATTGGTTGAGCCACAGCGCCACTTCTGGTTTTCTAGTGGTTTATTAGAGATAAAAGTCTTACAGACCTTCCTGCCCAGGCTGGTTTTGAACCATGATCCTCAGATCTCAGCCTCCTGAGTAGCTAGGATTACAAGCATGAGCCACTGGCACCTGGCCTATGTATGTATTTTGTGCTGGTCCTAGGACTTGAACTCAGGGCCTGGGCACTGTATCTGAGCTTTCTTTGCTTAAGGCTAGTGCTCTACCACTTGAGCCACAGCTTT
Source organism: Dipodomys ordii (assembly GCF_000151885.1). Taxonomy (NCBI): domain Eukaryota; kingdom Metazoa; phylum Chordata; class Mammalia; order Rodentia; family Heteromyidae; genus Dipodomys; species Dipodomys ordii. The sequence continues at coordinate 2,390,922 of NW_012267328.1, forward strand.
GCTTCCAGTTTTCTGTGGTTAACTGGAGATTAGAGCCTCACAGATTTTCCTGTCTGGGCTGGCTTCGAACCCTCCGATCTCAGCCTCCTGAGTAGCTAGGATGCCAGGCAGGCGCCACTGGCTTGGTATGAGCTTGTATTTTGATGGTATGTGCCTATGTAGGGACACAGCTCAAAAGCCATCATGCCAATATAAAAGTCTTCTGGAAAGAAAATATGACAGCAAGTGGGAAAATGGGTGATATTCTCACACACTCACACACACACACACACACACACACACACACACACACACACACTCACACAAGGTTATCATCTGAGAGCGGAAAATGCTTCAGGTTTTACTATTTTTTAAAACATTTAAGCTATTGTGTTTGTTATTTTGGTCTTTCGATTTCTACTACCCCGATTTGTTTATTGTCCAGCAGGGACCTGGAGAAGTTATTAGATTCCTCAAGGTCACGGGGAAGGGCACGGCATCCCTGGGAAGGGGTTCTGGCATTCTGCGTTCGCGCACTCCAGCCAGGCCCACGGCTTCCTGCTCGGAATGGGCTCACGGGGAATGAGGGAATGCTCTTAAGCAAATTCCAATTATGGTTTATTAACTTCGCACGTAGCATTTATCTTGCAGTTTCCAAAAATAGCAGAACCAATTAAACTGTCTGTTTAGCACGAAGCTCCTTCTTCTCTTTTTTTTTCCCCCTCTACTTTTAATTTTTTCTTCTGATAAAGCCTTTATATAAAGATAAACGGAATGATGGAGACAGACGAGTGTCCCGACTCCTACCATTCCCTTCTTTGACTTGCCAGGCCTTTCCCAACAAAATCCGGCCAGCCTCCTGGGTCAAAATCAGGCACAACACACAGTGGCAGAGACCAGTGACAGAGGATAGTCACTAATGTGAAATAAAAGCCCAGCAAATCCTCAGTCCTGTCCACTCACTGTTCCAAACCAGATTATAAACCATCGGAGAAAAAAAAACAGTAGGGTCCTTAGGAGGCGGGCCGGAGGACGGTGTTTTACTTCACACTTAAAACCACCAGCTACAATTTCTAATCAGACGCAGAGAGGGAGAGTTGGCCTGTGAAAACTCTCCAGGGACCAAACTTTCCAGATGCTTCCTCGAAAACATTGTCCGGCTGAAAGGCTGTGGAGGGCTGCAAGGGGGGGATTTCTATGTTGGATGTTTTCCTTGGGAGAGAAACGCAGGCAAGCGCGCTCTGCAAGTTAAAAGTGTAATAAAATAGGCACCTCTTCTCTCCATTTAGCTGGATTACCGTCAATTTCCAGCAACCACAAATGGTCTATAGGGCAAAGGATAGGTGAATCACTGGGAGGGCTCAGGCCCACTTTGCTCGGAATGGAGCTGCGTTATGAAGGAAGAGATGCTCTGAAAACGAGCTGCAGAGAAAGAAAAGGATTTGCCTTCTATCAGGCTGCCTGGGCTCAAGCCATTGCCTCTTGACACTTAATCTAGTTCTTTTTCCACTCTCCTGCAATGCTGTGAATTGGAGATTACTTTCTTTTTTTTTCCCCCCTTCCCTAGATTTCCAACATAAAACCTCTCTCGACGGCTTGTCTATTACAGGGACCGTTCACCGCACACAAACCTAACAAGAGCCGGCCTGTGCAGACTGCCATGCGGTTCCGGTGTGCGTCTGAATTAATTTGTGACACTCCTAAGGTGGCAATGATCTTGAAATAACACCATTACTATGATCCTGTTGAATTTAACCTTCTATATTCAGAACAGATTTTTTTTTGAGGTTACCACTTGGGTATAGCTGATTCAACTTGAAGTTTTGGGTGCCGGTCAAAGTAAATTTCTCCACTAAATTAAAACAGAAACTACGAATCAAACCAAATCCACTGCAAATATATGTTGAGGAAAAGAGCACTCCCCACAGGAAACAAAACAAAACAAAAATCAAGTTTTATACACACAGCCCTGAGATGCTGCGCATACCATAACGCAGAATTTCAGAGCTACCGATGTATTAGACGTGGAGTGCTGATCTATAACGGCAGCAAAGCTACCTAACATAAACAATTACGGTTGTCAATGTAGATAAATATAATGTCGGCGTTTATGATCTTGTAACATGATTAACACCTAGGTTATTATCTAGTGCTGCATAGCTTCTTTCCGTGGCTTATTACACATGCCCATTTGGTTCCAGCCCATGCAGAACATTTTGTATTATTTATATGATTGACAGATGTCAATCATCTGTGCATACACTCTTTGGGTTCACCTAATCATCGTAACATCTTAGTACAAACACAATGGGACTATTTACCTCATGATGATAATTTATTTAGACCAAATCAAATTCTGAAAATGTATTTTTGTAAACAGAAGTAGACAGACAGACACTGGAGGCTATAAACATGGTGCATTTGTAAGATGAAGACAAAGCATAACCCAGCTGCAACTTTCCTGAGATTCGAGGAATTCTGTGTTAGGGGAAAAGAACTTAGGATTCTAGTTATAACTGCTACTATTCTAAGTTTTACAGTTTCCTTTGATCAACCCACATGGAAAAGTACATGTACCAAATGCCCCACTTTATAGAAAAAATGCAGGTTTTCTGCAGTTAGTTAAAATAAACTGTACCAAAAAATGTCAAAGCCTAACTGGCAATCTAAAAAAATAACCACAGAAATAGTTTGCAAATGGCTGGTGAGTCATTAATCCCAACACTTGTATCATAAACCTTGTAAACACTTTAAAAACCCTGGCCCCAATTAAAAGGTTACACACAGTAAAAATATTCTAGAAAATGCCAGGAAAACCCTAATTTGCTCTAGTAGACACCCCAGAGTTGTGTCTGACATATTGCATTTAAGCCTTAAATTTAGAAAATTGATTTATAACATTAATTTTAATCTTTACTTGGGAAAATAACAAATGCTTATCATCATCAGAATGTAATTAAAAGCCAAATGGCCTTGTAGTCTCTTCATGCCGTAGTTTACGAGATGGCATTTCAGCATTGAAAAATATGGTTTTTAAAGTAACCATCAAACATGTTTATTAAAACCTAATTACACAAACACAAAAATGTGTATTTTAATTCCCCGTGAAGACTAATCCCTGGTTTGATGATTATCCTATCATCTTAACTTAAAAGTTCTTCTTTTTTTTTTTAAATACCCACAAACTTTTACTTCTTAATCTGTTGTTAAGATGAAACACTTTTGGTAGAACGTCTGTCCAAGGGGGCAGTTTTGTTGAGAGGATTCAAAGTTCCAACGAAAATCAACATGTCCCAACCATTGTTTGTACAGGAAAACAAAGTCGGGATTCAAATCTTGTGAGTTGTGAACCTTGAAGGAGAGGAGAGGTCTTTGTGAGCGGTATCATTCGGACCCAGCAAAAGGGAGCCCTCCAATGGAGGACAACAAAAGCATTCCTGTCACCCAATGGTCACAATTTTAGAGGCAATCGTCCCACTGTTCCTTGTACAGTAAATCTAAAATGGAATTACTCCAGTCCTTCAAGCAGGGAGGCACACCAGGCCTTGCTTCTTGGAGCCAGTGACTCAGTGTACAGTTTCCTATTGGTTGCCTGAGACCGAAGGAGTACACTGCCATCTATGGCAGCTTCTCTAAGAAGAATGTGAAATACAGTAACGACGTGTTCATACGACAACAATTCTAGTTATCAAAACTATGTGTAGCTGGGCGCCGACGGCTCACGCCTGTGATCCTAATTACTCAGGAAGCTGAGTTCTGAGGATCGCAGGAAAGTCTCTGAGACTCTTACCTCCAACTAACCATCAAAAAGCTGGAAATGGACCCATGGCTCCAGTGGTAGAGTGTTAGCCTTGAGAAGAAAAGGCTCAGAGACAGCGCCCAGGACCTGAGTTCAAGCCCCAGGATATACATGTGTGTGTGTGTGTGTGTGTGTGTGTGTGTGTGTATGCACTACAGGGAGTCTGGTTACCTTTTCAGAAATCCAACACATGACAGAAAATTTCAGTATACAAAGAACTACTTTCTCTCTTCTTCAATTTCTAATACTTTTGAGTTTACCTTGTTTCGTCATAGATACAGTCTAGTGCTGATATTTTACCTTTTGAGGCCGTGTTGGGATCTGAAGTCCGCACGTCACACTGGCTAGGCTGGTGCACTGCAGCCTGAACCACACCTCCATGATTTCTCTTTTGTCTTTTGGTCTTCTTACGAGACAGCGTCTTGTGAATGACTCCTGGCTAGAATGGCTTCAAACCACCACCTTCCCACTCAAAACCTCTTGAGTAGCTGGGATCACAAGTGTGAGGTAATGGTGCTTGGCTACATTTTAAAAAATATATCTACATTCAAAGGCTTCTAAAAGCCCTATTTGTACTCATAGTGAGAGGTACTTGTAGGGGAAAGATATTACTCTAACGGACCGTGCACAGAATAAATGCCAGTCTATGGGCTTGAGTCGGTTCTAGTGACCTTCATTACCCCAGAAACGTCCATCGGTGAAAGATTTGACCAAATATTTGATGGGCAATAAATGAGAGACCTAACAGCCATAGAGCGTGAGCCTTCCGGCAGGTACGCGTCCTAACTCCCGTCTGTTTTCCGCTACGGCACCCGTGAAAAGCCACGAGGAAATCTCCCCGCTGCCCTGAAAGCTCAGAAGGGCTTTTCTGGTGTGGAGTTTTCAAGAGTGTTCATGAAGCCCGCGGTTTCTGACAAAGCCGAAGGTCACTATTCCCACATGCTCAAGAAACAGGACGACCCGACTTTACCCACACCAGGCCTCCTCTATCAAACCGGAGCTCAGGCCCTGGGCTCAGGGTGAAGGGGTCCAGGTTAAGCTAGGCAGAGCACAGAGCGTGCTGTCTGAACTACGGAGGAAGAGAGGGCCTTGGGAAGGCCAACTCTTCATTACTGAAACAACAAACCACCCCCAAATAGACGCACCTGTAATAACTTTCCTTCCAGCTTTGTCAACCGCACAAAATGCGCCCCGTCGGGATGGCACGTGTGCAGGGTTCCCTGGCCCGTGCACTGGCTGAGTTCACTCCCTGCACCAGATGCTCAGATACAAGCTGCGTTCAGCCTGCCATTGGAGCTGCTGCACCTGAACTCCCGCCAAAACTTAGACGCCTATCAAAATGTGTGGTGGTCCACACGGCCAAGCTCTGGGGTTTTACCCATGACAAACCCCCCTGCGTGCCGTGGTGAGCCTGAAGCACTTTCCTGGGCAAGCTAGGCGCCATAAGTTAGACTCAACTGTATAGACTGCATACTGATCATCTGAATTAAACCTGAACAGCTCAGCACACTCCCAATAAATGCATATGTAGCTACTGCTATATTCTTCTTCTTCTTCTTTTTCTCAGAGAATTTACTCGGGGAGAAGCGAGCCTCTTGTTAATACTACTACTACTACTAATAAAAGGGCCCTGAAAGCAGAAACAGTATTCTCTCTTTCCTTCTGAGGACAGCTGGCCAGAATCTCTTGTGCGTGAACAGAGCCGGGCCTGCTTGTTTGCTCGCTTGCTCACTTAGTCGTGCAGGGGTTTGACTTCAAGTTTAAAGAGGCCTTGGTCTCCTCTGCGGCGACACACACACGTGCGTGTGCGCTCTCTTACGAGAGTGGATCCATTCCAACAAGCTCCATAAGTAAAACACAGAACACACGAGGAGCCTAATAGGATATTCATGATCCGGGCTGGTGCCGGCAATTCATCAGTAAGGGATTTTACTTTTTATTATTTTTTTCCCTCCTTTCCCGTTGTAAAAATGGTGCATCCGGATACATGATTAGATTACAACAGATGTTAACTTCTTTATTACTCCCTCATAGGGAGGCGATACGTACTTGTCAGAGATACGCTCCTTAGTAAAATGAGCCCCGAGATGTCACCAGGGTCTGCCTGCCACGCGCTGAGCTCTTCCCTCCGTGAGAGGGAACCAACCTGCCTTCTCTCTGGCGCTGTCTCGGCTTCTGCATCCTCCCTGTGAATTCTACTATTGATCAGGCGCGTACGCCTCGGGTGTGGAATTATTTACTTGCTTCTGATAAGCAGCAAATGCACCTATATTTCTCTGAGTCAGCTTTTAAATCTATCCCAGGCACTGAAGATGATTAATACTGCGTGCGTGCACGCGCACATACGCACACACACACACACACACAAGTAGTTCTCACTTGTGAGATGCTGGGTCTCTCCTGGAACTTCCTGCCCAGCCCTCCTCTTCCTCTCCATACAAGATTTCCCTGAGATCCAAACTCTGGCTTCACCTGGACCTGCCCAGGCTGTCAGGCAGGGAGTAAGCATGGTAGCTTCACGCTTGTTTTGTTTCTAGGACGTTAAGAAGTTCTTTGATGTTGTAGTAACTGAAAAAGAATCACACGACTCTCTGGAGAAGTTTACCTGAAACAAGCCTACCAACGTGAAGGAAATTAAATACCTTTTAAGATTCAACACTACTGACCTCCACGTACACCGACTGCTAAATACCCCACCTCTTGCTTTTGTGGACAAGACATTACCTCAGCCCAATACGGTGTCCTCTAAGCACAAAGACATCCAGCAACAGCGGCGGTACCAAGATGGTAGAACACTAGCCCACCCAGAGGGAAACAACCACCCAGACGCCGCGTTCTACCAGGTGCATCCCCGTGACGGCAGACATTTTCTCTTCACCTCTGCATGTTCCTTACGCGTGTGATGGTTGGTGTAGTGCGACTGAGCCAGCAGCAGGGCACGATTCCATGCGTGAAGGGCTCACGGGGCCCTTGCTCAGCAGGCGGTGGGTTTGTGTTAGCTGTGGGAATCAGCAGCCGTGAAGGCACGGTGCTAGTCATATCCAGTAATGGTGACTGGAGAGCTCTCGTTCATTGAGTCCTTGAACTGGGAGCCGTAGATACGGAGTTAGAAAACATGGTATGGTTTTATCCATTTTCTGAACTTGTATGAAAGTGTTGCATCGTACGCGATAGAGAAAGAAGCACAAGGATCCCATGATGTCTCCACAAACACAGCTAAGGGTGTGCGTGCCCAGGACTCCGTGGAGCTCAGTCCTTCATCCGGTCCCTCAGGCCCCAGAACGTAGTACTCTACAGGACGTCCAAGGGGCAAAGGAGTGTGTGCATGTGCGCATGCATACGTGTGTGTGTGTATGGGGGTGTGTGTGCATGTGTGCATGCATAAGTGTGTGTGTGTGTATGGGGGGGTGTGCATGTGTGCATGCATAAGTGTGTGTGTGTATGGGGGGAGTGTGTGCATGTGTGCATGCATAAGTGTGTGTGTGTATGGGGGGAGTGTGTGCATGTGTACATGCATAAGTGTGTGTGTGTATGAGAGGGGGGTGTGCATGTGCGCATGCATACGTGTGTGTGTGTATGAGGGGGGTGTATGCATACGTGTGTGTGTGTATGGTGTATGGGGGGGGGGTGTGTGCATGTGTGCATGCATAAGTGTGTGTGTGTATGGGGGGAGTGTGTGCATGTGTGCATGCATAAGTGTGTGTGTGTATGGGGGGAGTGTGTGCATGTGTGCATGCATAAGTGTGTGTGTGTATGAGAGGGGGGTGTGCATGTGCGCATGCATACGTGTGTGTGTGTATGAGGGGGGTGTATGCATAAGTGTGTGTGTGTATGGGGGGATGTGCATGTGTGCATGCATAAGTGTGTGTGTGTATGGGGGGAGTGTGTGCATGTGTGCATGCATACATGTGTGTGTGTGTGAGGGGGGGTGTGTGTGCATGTGTGCATGCATAAGTGTGTGTGTGTATGAGGGGGGTGTGTGTGCATGTGTGCATGCATAAGTGTGTGTGTATGAGGGGGGGGTGTATGAAATCAGTCTGTAATTACCCCCTAATGCTGTCATATCCATCTCTTGAGATTCTGCTGCAGCTGAGTGAATATGTGTTCCTACCTGTACCTTACACCAATTACGCTTGCCACACGCGTTGACCTCTCACATCCGCTCAAGTACACGGTTCTACATTCTACGAGCAATGTGTAAAAGTAGCCACAGTGACCCAGAATAGCAACTTCTGTGCAAAAGTAGCAAGCCAGGCATCGTGCCAAATTAATAGTGTACTGTAGCAGCACAAGTGTTCACGTCTTGTATCACATGCTTTTTTCCCTCTCTCTCTGGTGTAATTTTGGTAGAACCTTCGTGATACTGTTGAGGTACATGTAAGATGGGTACAGCATGGCTGAGACAATGCTTCCTGAGGAGACATGTTGGTGTTAAGACAGCATAGAACCTCTCGTCAACATTAAACACCTATGGAAGACTGCTGGCTGGAAGGTAACCGGCCCACGGTGAGTGGACAGACAACCGTGGTTTACTCAGCAGCATGTATGAATAGAAATCATATGTGATCATGAGTGGGGAAATGAGAAAAGAGTAACCTGGAGGAATCCGCGGAGCACGGTCCAGGGGTAGACAGAGGAGATATTTTCCGCCCCCTCCCCCCAAAAATAAAATTCAGAAAATTGTTCTAAAGTTCATTTTCTGACAGTATGAGGAAGCTGACATTGTCTTATGGTGTTGTACAGAGTCATTTATTTTTAGTTGTGCAGCTGAAACTCTCCAGGCCCGATGAACTGTGGCTGTTTAGTGGTGTGTTCAGCAGGAAGGGGGCGGGAGGAAGAGGGAGAGGGAGAATGAGAAGGAGGAGGAGGAGGAGGAGGAGGAGAAGGAGAAGGAGGAGAAGGAGAAGGAGAAGGAGAAGGGGGGGAGCTTTGCCATTAGCTCTAAAAATATCAATGGCCTGTCAGGGTCATCATCTCTATGTTAAGAACAACGGCGAGTTAGAGAGAGATGAACTTCTGTCTCTCCCACTCAGCATCTTTGGTGTAGATGAGGATTTAAAAGGACCTTTCATGGTGGTTTGGTCAAAGACACATCCCAATTCAAGCTCAGAAAACAAGCTCACCTCCAGCGGACGGCGGGGCTGGAGAAAACAACTGGAAAGGATCTCACACCTGCAGTCCCTCCTTAAGACCTGGAATGTTACGCGAGGCGCTAGCTGCCGGAGATACAGGAGACAGATGATACAGTATCACAGCAGTATGGAAGAGTGGCTCTTGGAGATTTGTGGGGTGCCGGATTAAGACCATGGGAGGGCAGGAATTCTATGGAAGAGGGACCCCACGCCTCTCAGACAGCCGAGTCTCGTGCTGGTGGACTGGAGGCTGTACCTGATCTTCCCTGATTCCAAGGGAACAGATGGAGATATCAAGGGAAGAGAAGGCCCAAGTTCAGAAAGGCCCGGCGATGAGAAGCCACCATCTGTGTGAGGCCCCAGTTAGAAATGGCCGGCGGTGGATGGGGAAGCGCAGCGGGCTTCTGACCAGCACCGGACCGAGAGGAGGCCGTGGATGGCAGGGCCACTCTGAGAGGCGGCGTGACGTATGGACGTGGATCTTCCAATCCTGGGAAAACATACCTTGAATATTGTCGGCTGGGTGCTGATGAGCAGATGGCGGAGACGAAAATCAGCTTACCGCAAATAATTACACGGAATGAAAATTAGATGGATGAAACCGAAAACTTGATGCTTTTTATATTAAGTCAAAATTAGAAATAGATAAGCTCATTTGGGGAGTTGATAAACTGAAAGGAGAACATTCATCTTGTGAAAAACTCCAGAGTGGAGATGAACATCGTGTGCACAGGACTTTATTTGCTCTCCATTTTCTCTGAAGAGGATGCTCCCCCCCCCACATACACATACAGAGTAAAATGCCTGAGGGACAGAGCAAGCCAGAATCACAGACATGAGTGTGTATGTGTGTGTGTGTGTTTCTGGAGACTCACGGCAGCACGATGTTGTTTTGACAAGAAAGAACAGACTGGGGGGACGACCCCAAGGTTGGACTTAGTTTGGTTTGAGCATTAACAAACAACAGGGTCCAGAGGCCTTTTGTGTCTAGGGTCACATCCCCCCCCCACCTACACTGCCAACTTTGAGATTCACCCAAGATGAGTACCTCCACTTGTTTCCAGCCAGAAAATGGGGTGGCATCTCCCTCAGGGGATGTCCCCCCTGCTCCCCCAATTTAGGGCACGATAACCCTCCCACATAAGAATAGCCAATGAGGAATGATTAGCCCCAACGTCCCAAGCTCATGATTGCACGGCTCTTCGTAACCTGCTAAGGACAGCATCCTCTCCCATGCACAGAGACCGGCGAGGTTATTTTTTTTATGGAGAATCTATGGAATTGATTTATAATGTCTGTCCAGCAGAGGTCAAGGGGCAGCAGACAGAGGCTGGGCATCTTTTGTGCAAAGGTCCCGTCACTTGCACACAAACAAGCTTGAAAACCATAATCACCCTTGAATGGTCTCTGGGGTCAGTGACAACGTAAAAGCCACATACAACCCAAGGAGCTCTGAGAAGCGCAGAGCAGCCTTTAAAAGCAGAAGGCAAATGAACTTGAATTACCAAAGATAACTGGGACAGCAGATCCAGTTAACTTCTTTATCAACTAAAATTAATGTACTGACAAATTAAAAGCAACAGTGAATTACATGCACTCCATAGCCAGGAGAGACATCACTTGGGGGGAAAAATGAAAAGAAGACAGATAATGAAATGTTTTATTTTCATGTCCCCAGGAGACATCTTTGAAAAAGAAAATATGCTCAAATATCAGCAACAAGGCAGAGAAGCCAGACCCTTGACATAAGATATAAAGTATTTCAACATCCTCCTCCTCCTCCTCCTCCTCCTCCTCTTCTTCTTCTTGTTGAAATATCCTATTTGTTTGGACTGAGGTGAGTTAGTTACCCACTTCAAAGAAGAGCCACATCTTCATTTCAAAGCTCAGAACGGGACCCAAATGATCAACTCTGTTTTGTGATTGACTTCTTATGGATTCCTTTGTCCTGGTGTTTACTCCGGGAAACAGAATCTCTCAAGAAAAAGACCTCCAGTTTCTCAATAAAAATTATATATATATATATGATTATATATATATATATATATATAAAAGAATGCATGAAGATGAAGAGGGTGAAGATGGATGGAAGGAAGAAAGATCAGATGTGTGCAGAGGTCTGAAGGCCACATTCGGGTTCATACGGTGCTCAGAAGGCTGGGGTTCAAAGCCACAGAGCCCTCCTTCCTGAGGAGGGACAGAGCTGCCCTTGACATGTACCTTCGCTCACTTTTCTCCCTCCCCCCCCCACTCTTATTACTTCGTTTCTGCTCTAATCTGAAGCCGTGAACATCTCGGCCGGCAGTGCCACGAGCCAGCCAGAGGATGTGCAGGGCACCCGCTGGCCCGGGAAGAGGCTGCCCGCCTCCCTCTTCCCAGAACGCTTTCCAAGAATGAATTCTGCTCCGGTGCCGGCCAGTATCACTCACGGGCATTCTGCGCACTGGCCCGCCGTTCCCTTAATACACCTCCCCCAGCGCCGCCCGCGACCCCGGAATACGATTACAGACATCGATGATTTATAAGAAGGGAAAATTCAATTGGAACGACTCAAAGTGACTTTGATAAACTATGATCCAGGGGACAGGCTGTATTCTCCAAACACACATTTTCATTGATTATCTAAATCCCTGAGCGGTGAAAAGGGGGGGTGGTGCATTTAGAAAGCTTTAAAGCACAACAGACAAGAACAGGGGAGGGGGGGCAGATGATTGGTTAGCCTATCATTGGCCCAGTGAATATTCCAGACAAATCACAGTCCCTTCCCACCCACCAAAGGAACGGCTTCCTGGGCAAAGCTTGGTGTTTGAACTCAGACTCAATCACAGCTCGTGACTCCGAGCCCTAAATTATCAAATTCTTTTGATCCTGAACTAAGGGCAAATTGGAGGGCCTGCTTGTACTTGCTTGCTTGCTCTCTCTCCCCTTAGTTTATCATCTCTGTGAGGATAAGAGAGAGAAATACGGGCAAGCTGCTAATTGAACGGCTTCTCTCAGAACCGAGGTCTGAGGTCAGCAAGGTTGGGTGTGATTCACCCAAAGGCACACCAGGTGGCCAGGACAGACATCTAGAACTTTCCCTGTCCCCTGTCCGGGTCTTGAGATTCCTGAGCATTCCCAGGGCTGGGTCAAGTGACGGCGATTACCCATGTTTAGCCACTTCTTCCTTCAATCAGCAAGAGGTCGCAGGCCGGTGGCAGGCGATTTTCATGGGAGAGGAGGAGAGGAGGAAAGTAAAGGCATTGGCGAGCGGATTTCCGGGGCTCTCGGTGAACTGGAAGCCTTTTGAAGGCTTACTTTCACTTTTTTAACTCTGGCCACAGCGTGGTCTTGGATACACTTCGGGCTTCGTGCGTGCTGGGCACGTTTTCTGACACACCACCACGCTCCCTTCCCTTCTTCTGGTGCCAGTGGTTCTGAGCTGGGGCCGTGCTTTTGGACCGGGAGTCGCTTGCACGGGGCTTCCTGGCAGTGTGGGGACGGCAGGCCCGTGTGACACACACACCACCTTCTGTGTACACAGAGCGCCACCAGCCTTGCTGCCCAGGCTGGCCTGAAGTACAATCCTCCCGACCTCAGCCTCCCCCGAGGGGCGGGCTGACAGGTATGAGCCACTGAGCCCACCCACTGATTCGGAGAGACGTCTGGGCATGCGCTGGCCTCAAACCGTGTCTTCACGCGCAGAGAATCCGTGGAAAAAGGGTGAAACATGCCGCAGCGGAGCTCGTGGGCTGCACTGGACGTGGATGAAAATGAACGGCACAGCTCAGGGCAGAGCCAGGAGGGAGGGAACGGGAGAGAAGGAGGACGCAGACGACAGGAGGCGAAAGGGAGGACATGGACCCGCTGGACATCACCTCTAAGACAATAATAAAGTGATACATTAACATATAAATGGAGGGACCAAGGGTGAAGAAAGGTAGCTGTGGCGCTCACCAGACACCGCACTGAAAACGAACTCTAGGCCCTGTGGGTGGGTCGGGAGGGGGGAGATCCGGGGGGAGAGTGAGGGTAGGGGTGACATTGTCCCAAAGGAAACCCCAAATAAATATTCAGAAATGCTTATCACATGGACCAGTACCTCGACCACGTTATGTCCCCAAACCCCGAGCTTTTCACCCCACATCCCTCTTACCCATCTACAAAGATGCGTGGGGTGATGCGTGTGAGCTCTCGTTTGATTTTCTTTTTCTTTTTTTTTGGTCGGTCGTAGGGCTTGAACTCTGGGCCTGGGCACTGTCCCTCAGCTCTTCAGCTCAAGGCGAGCACTCTACCTCCTGAGCCACAGCGCCACTTCCAGTTTTCTGGTGGTTTATTGGAGATAAGAGTCTCACAGACTTTCCTTGCCCAGGCTGTCTTTGAACCGCGATCCTCAGATCTCAGCCTTCTCAGTAACTAAGATGACGGGCGTGAGCCACCGGCGCCCGACTTCTCATTTGATTTTCAAGTCAAAATGACCGGGTGCCTACCTAGACCTCCTTCCAGGGCCTTTGAGACAGAAAATGCTAAGACTCCAGAGAGAAAGCTTGCTGGACAGGGCTGGAGATCAATTTCTTTCAGTTCTCTTCCTTTGAACACAGAATCCCTAAGTTCGGAGACTGGGTTGCACACGGATAAGAGAAACCTTACGCAGTTAATACGCAGAAGAGCCTGAATGCAAGGGCCAGGGGTCTGGCTCAAGCGAGGCCTTCCGCATAGCTCTCCTTCCCGGTACTGTAATTGGAGGCGTGTGGCGCAGGCAGAGAGCTCATTACAAGATCCTCCACAATCATCTCCTGTTCCAATCCGGGGAGGGCAATCCTGACAATCTTGGGGTCGAGACTCCATCGCTTAAATAGGAGAAACAATGCGCCAAGCTCTCCCCAGAGGAAACAGAACTCGTTTCCATGTCATGTGTGCAGATGCATTCTCCTTTATCACCTTACGGACACCCAGGAGGAAGTGCATTTCATAAGCCGGTTCAGTGACTCCTCACCTTCTAATGTACAGGTGGAGATTTGCAATAATGTGTAAAAGAGGACTTTAATGATAAAAAAAAAATTAGGAGGCTTCATCTGGTTGCTGAATAGCACATTGCCAATCACGTTCGCCACATCAGAGAGCCAGAAAAATGAACGATGGTGGGGTGTTCATGGTGAGAACCCACAGAGAAATGTCCTTCGGCTCTGACTGTAAGTCATGGACCCCATTTAGCACAGGGGTCAAGTTGCGGAGGCTAAAGTGAATTAATGCACGCAGCGGGGCGGGAACAGAAAACGCACAGTGTGACGTGAGCCCCAACCTTCTTGCGAATGGCTTGTCTGGAGCCCTCCCCCTGCCCCCAACCCCGCTACCTCCTGAATTCTCTAAAGCTCTGTATTTGTTTTTCCTTTAAGACTAACGAACTTTCAAGGTACGTATGCCCGCGTGGAAAATGACGCGACACACTGATGGTTCTGATATTCGCACCTCCTCCATCCACCCTCCTGAATTTCAGGAAATACTTGCTGAACACCAAAAAGACCACAAAGCAGAAGCTGCAGCAGCAGCCACCAGGGACTGGTGGCTCATACCTGAATCCCGGTTCAAAGCCAGCCCGGGCAGGAAAGTCTGAGAGACTCTTATTTCTAATTAACCACCAAAAAAATAAAACTGGAAGTGGAGCTGTGGCTCAAAGACAGACAGACAGACAGACAGACAGACACACACACACACACACACACACACACACACACACACACACACACAGAGGACATAGTTTTCAGTGCAACTGAATCAACAGGAAATTAGACCCACACTCTCATTTTACAAGCAAGGCAACTGATGGTCTAAACAAATAAGACAGGTTTTATAAACACTGAAGATGGCCGTGAGGACTGCAGACACAAAGCAATGTGTTTTGAGGTGAAGTAAGACGTGTGTAGTGTAGGCTGGCCTTCCCTTCAAGGGCAGAGAAGAAAACCCAGCCTGGAAATCCGTGGAAGAATGTTAACTGTGGAGGAATCAAGAGCATGGGCTCAAAGAACACGGGCTGCAAAGGAGCATGGGGTATTTATTCCAAAGAGAGTTGGGGAAAAGAGAGAGAGGTAGCACTCAGAGGTACAGCAAGGGGCAGCCGACCTCCCCGGCAGATCACAGGAACATGTGAAAGCCACATATGCATTTTGCCAACAGCCGTCCATGCCTGGTCCTAGAGGAGGGGGGACATTCACTTTTCTTTCCCGAGGAACTTCGGGCTTCCGCGCACAGTGCACTTGAAGTTAGCAACTACTGAGCCACGAAATGATGCACCTGTCTTCTAAATCAACCTGTCCCTCCACGTAGGGACCTGTATCTACCCATCCACCCACCTGCCGAGCTAGCTGCTTATCCTGTGTGGGGAGAGGACGCAGCCCCAGAGACAGCCGAGCCCGATGGTCAGAAGGTAACCTTCACTCTTGTTGAAGCCTTGTGTCTACCGAGCTCCCTCTCCCTGAATGCTTGGGGGACCTCCCCCCCCTCACCTCCTGCTCACCATAAATCTTCATTATCATCCTGTCAGTGCTGGAGTCTGTTAACCTCTTTAACGCCCAGCCTGTCAGATAGGATCTGCTTATTAATTAACCAATGTTTCATTTCATGGTTGTCTAAACTCCAAAACATCGCTTCCTCATCCCCAGGATGGCCGTTCAATTCTCCAGAAAAAGACAAAATAAGTAAGTAAAAACAAATTTGAAAAAAAAATCACACAACAGTGCAGAAACAACCCCAGGAGTCCAAATTCATTGGCCACCGTACCATTTTCTTCCCCCATCCCCCAGTTAGGAAATTTATTTGAAGATTCTCCTCTGCCCACTTTAAAAACAAATTTTTTTTTTCTTAATTTCCTCACCTTTGAGGGGTGGCCCGGGAGGATTGCGGTCTAACTGGTCCACTGCAACCTTTAAAAACGTATCTTCTCACCCAGGTGAAGAGACATAGGTAAAACTTCCCCTGGCTTACCAAACCATCAGGTTCTCAGAGAGAGAGAGGGAGAGAAGGAGAGGGGGAGAGAGGGACAGAGGGATGGAGGGACAGGGGGATACAGGGGGTGCACTGATCCCCAGGTGGCCGGCATGGTTTTCCTTTGCACGCTGGCTTTGTTCTCCTCCCAACAAGCCAGGAACCCCGAGAACCACAAGGGCCAGTGAGCCTTGTAATCAATGCCAGCTACCATGGTAACCACGTGGCCTCTGCTTTATCCCCGCTCAGGACCCAGTGCTACAGAGTGAGAATTAAGGAATCCCCGCTCCCATTTTTTGGGAGGGAAGGGGGGGTGGTTTGCACATAAACTTTTTTGGACCGAGGCTACCAAACTCATTTCTCTGATAATAAATGCATTTAATTTTCATTCTGCCACGGCATCTATGGCTCCCCAGTGCGGTGTATTAGCTGACAACATCAGCTTTTTGCAATCCCTAATCAAATTTTATCTAACCAAAAAAAAAAAAAATAAAGCTGAACTAAGCACATTTGTCTTCCTATTTATAGCCGCACATGCTTACATCATATGAGATAGCAAGATTCCTTTTTTTAAACCGAAATGAAGAAAAAAAAAGTTCTAAGTCTTCAAATACATCCATTAGGTGCGATTTAAGGAAAAACGATGTTCTCCCACTAACTAGGAATATCCCACAACAATTGGAGACAGACAGCAGTGTATCGCTCATTTTCCACCCAGTGTCGTCAACACGCTCAGACACACACAATACGCCAGCACAGCAGGCGGGGATCTATTGTTCATGGGGACAATTTTCCCCGCACCACCCACCCCATTTGCGCAACTGCCTTGGGACAGACCCCTTCTCCGTCAGTGTCACCGGTGGCGTGGATGCTGTCAGGAGTTCTTACAGGGCCGGCAGCCGGGGCTGGGGACCGGCCATTGGTCCTTTGGCAGACAGCCGTCCCCCTGTATCAATAATTCTCACCGCCACCGGGCACCACCAGAGCCAAAACAGATGTTTCATGTTGATCAGCCAAGATTGGGAAAGGCGTTTTTTTTAACCCCACTGTTCATTTCTCTCCTTCCCCAAACTGGCAGAGCCTCCTCCTGGACAGCTGTCTCTTACAAGCCAATCTGTTCAACCCAGGAGTCTGGGTCTCCTTTCATAAATCACAAACCCCGCCCCGACAAGCCTAGGATCTCAGAAGCCCTTCTCTGCTCTCCTCCCTGGGACCCCTTCCTTCTTCCAACTCTCCCATTACCCTCAGAGATACTGAGCCCATTATGCCAGTCCTGGGGCTTGAACTCAGGGCTTGGACGCTGTTCCTGAGCCTCTTTGTGCTCTACCACTTGAGCCACAGCACCGCTTTTAGTTTTTCTGAGTAGTATATTAGAGATAAAGAATCTCATGGGCTTTTCTGCCCAGGCTGGCTTTGAACCGAAGTCCTCAGATCTCTGCTTCCTGAGTAGCTGGGATTTCAGGCTTGAGCCACTGGTTAGGATCACTTTTGATTGGTAACTCGACGTTATCCGTTTAGTGGAGACAGTCCCAGATTCCTGTATTTTTTGCACAAAGTCTTTCACC
>NW_012267328.1:2413356-2434222 GCF_000151885.1 Dipodomys ordii
GATAAATAAAAATAAATAAATGAATGGATGAATTGGGCTTGGGGGGCCTATGCTGGGGTTATCCACTACTCAGTAGATTGTGGCAGTTTGAAGCCAACAAAGCAATGATTGGATTGTGTGGGCTTAACTGGAAACAAAATGCAAACACACGAGCACCAAGCCCCGAGTTCAATTCCTAGCACTGGAAAACAGCAGCCACAAAACCCCCAAGAGCAAAATAAAAAATGGCAAAAGCAGTCAAACTTCCACGTCAATAATGTAATAATAAGATGATGAACTATTGCTGAGAGAAGCCTTGGTGACACCGGTAGGTGGAAGACAATTGTCCCGTGTTGATCAGTTCTATAGTTCCTCCATGTAGAAAATCTAGTTCTGGCTACTAAATGTAGAGAGCCTCACCAACATAATGTGCAACGTGTTCATCAGAGCATCTGAATCGTGAAGAAATAGAGCAAATAACTGGACATTTTGTCGATGGCAAATCAGTAAATATATTTCATTCAAGTAACACGATCTATACGCAGTTTAAAGTAATTGAGTTCGGTTAAGTACCAAAATAACACGAAAACCCCAGAATAGATCATTTGGGGAAAACATTAAAGCCAGAAAATTCTATGAATTTATTAAAAGAGTCACCATAGGAGAGCAGAAAGGAGAGGCCTGGGTTTAACTCAGGGAGCGCTTTCCTCCTGGAGGAGACGGTTGAACAATATTCTAAATTCAAAAGGAGAGCCCATCTTGTCCCTTTTCCTGCCAGGTATAACTCGATTTTCTTTTCTAAAGCAAAAACAGGAGGCTTAAGAGATTTACACAAGGAGATGTGTCTGGTTCTCGGCGAGGTAGGCATCAGATTCTAGGCAAACGCTGCAGGTGATGGATCATCTGAGACCTGTCCGTGCCTGCCGGGGCTTTCTGATAGAAAGCTCTCAGCTCCCCCCCCCATTCTCGCCAGAGAAGAAGCACTGAATTCATTTCCAGAAGGGGGAGTGTGTGTGTGTGGGGGAACGCACTCACTTTCAAGAAGAAAACAGCGTGCGTGCTGCTGGTGTGGACAGAGTTCCCGTGTAAAACCTCCTGCTCCTCCCGTCTACACGGGAGGGGCTGTGTTGGATTCCAGGCTGCAGGGCTGTGACACCTCGGATCTGAGGGTCAAGTTGAGAGGAGAGAGACTCTGCAACTGATTTCCTCAGTAGCGTGGGGGGGGGAAGGGATGGGAGGGGTGGGAAAGGGATTTCCAGGGTTCAGACGACAGGAAAGCGGGAAAATAACTGAATAAACGCGAATTACATTTAATGATAAAAGTATGCGTGCGGGGTATTTAAACAGTGACTTCATAAAAACATCCAGTTCTTCAGCTACCCGTGCCAAATATGGATGGCCCAAAAGACAAAATAACCCCCCCCCAAATAACAAAAAACAACAACAATCATGTGTTTGGGGCTAATGTAGAGGCAAGGACCAAGCAAAGCTGAGTGCTCCGTTTCCTTAGAAGACGATTTCATCTCCTGTAACACAGGGTAAGCATGCAGTTAGCATGGTGGCAGCAGCAGCCTTGAGCTAGGTTTGGAGAAGGGGAAAATGTTAATATTTAGGTAAATGTTAGATTAATGCCCAGGAAGCCCCATGAAAGGTGTGTGGGGGGGGAATGCCCGCTGTTTCCCCCCACCGGCCTGGGGTGGTGGGAAATGCAGGAAAGCCAGCCAGAGACATGTCTGTGATGAAGACTGATTACAAATGATCCACCTGACCCGAGCAAACAGTGCTGTTCTGGTGACGCACCTGTTGACTCCCTGGTCCCCTGGCAGGATGGAGGCTCACCATCTTTGCAGAATGTGGGGAGGGGAGGAGAAGGAAGACAAGCGAAGAAAGACTCAAATGCAGAGTAGGATAAAGGAAGAGAGAGGAAGCTGGGAAAAGAGGAGTGGAGCAGACAGACACAAGAAAAGCACGAACGGAAGAAGGCTGGATGGAGCTGGTTGTGGTAGGGGCTTACGCCTGTGATCCTAGCTACAATGGAGGCTGAGATTGGAGGTCTGTGGTTGGAGGCCAGGATGGGCAAGAAAGTCCATGAGACCCTTATCTCCAATTATCTGCCAAAAGGCTGGAAGCTAGCCTTAAGCAGAAGAAAGAAAAAAGCTCAGGGACAACACACAGGCCCAGAACTGGCATACATGTGCGCTCTGTCTCTGTGTCTGTCTGCCTCTGTGTCTCTGTCTCTGTTCCTCCCTCTCTCTCTCTCTCTCTCTCTCACACACACACACACACACAAAAAGGCTGTGAAAGATTACTAGCTATTCTCAGGGATTTAAATGGTCACTACAAAAACGAATACATTGTAGATACGTTTCCAACTCACAGTGGTCATAGCCTTTGCCTCACCCCCTTCCTGGACAGAAATGATGAGGATGTGCAGAGATACCCCTCCCCCCTCCTCTCCCCCACCAACAAGGTGTGTTTTGCTGCTCTGGCCGGCAGATGCTCCTCACGCTTTCCAGTGCTGGCATCTGGGAAGAAACCTCTGCAGGGCTGAGCTGGCATCCGCGTCTCTCCATCAGAACTCTTATCCTAACTCTAAATTTCACCTAACTCAATGGTAACAAAATCATTTATTTTCATTAAGTTGTTCTAAGTAACATGATCTCAATACATCATTTAAGAGACATGAAATTACGCCCATGTTCTCTATAGCTATCTTACTGAGACAGGATCTGGGTATAAGTTAAAGGTAGACCTTTTTTTTTTAAAGTAAAATGCATTTGCTGTAAATAAGTTATGTCTGAAAGCATCAGACTGTGGTGATGTATCAGACTGTGGTGATGGTAGAAAGGCCACTATCCCTTCTACAACTGGGTATGTTGTTTTTCAGATGAAGGAGATGGTTGAAGGAATAAGTGAATTTATGTAATGCCTTTATACACTAACCAAATTTGAATTGGCAAGAATACATTATAGGGAAAAAATGTCTTTTTCTATGTGGCCTGAGGAACAATGACTTTGACTTTAATATATTTCAAGAAAAATACTGTGACTGCTTCACAACAGCTATCAGATAGAGCGGGGAATCCATAAAGTGCAATTGGATTCGTTTTGATTTAGTCAAGGAAGCAGAGCTGGATACTATGAACAAGCCATGTACTAAAACATTACTTCTGGCCAAGTGATTACGTGTTCATCTCTGCTGTACTACTGATTCACATGGAAGCACCAGTAAACTGGTCTGCTCATCCCCGTTTTCAGAAGAAGAAAGATTAAGGAAGGTTCTCATATCACAAGCAACAGCAAACAGCTCCAATCTGAGGTGTACTTACCCCCGAATGTGATCAAGAGAGATCAATAGTTAGGGCAAGTCACACACATTACTATCCCACCGCAAAGTAATAAGGACATGTGGGTGAATAGTATCTTGATGGATGGTAAAGAAGCTATCTCCTTTGTTGGAACTCTGAGAGTTTGAACGGATGGGAGACACTGAAGGTGCGCTGGGTTCCTAACCTCTGCTTTTATTCATCCTTTGCTTCCCTCACAAACCAAATCGCAGGAGGTACACAGGGAAACTGCTCTGCTTAATCGAGAGGGGTTTGAAAAAAACATTCATCTAGACTGGTGCACCTGCTCACCTGAGCACGGCGTTAGCACTGAACGGCTACGGAGGTTCTCTAGGTAGGTTGGTCCATCTGCTATTCTGTTAATTTCTGAATGAGGAGGTAAGACCATCACTTCATCCTCAAAATAATCTAAATTTGCATTGATAGTTTTCTTTTTCCTACACAAAGTCAAATAACTCGTAGAAGCTAAGCTAAAAATCTACCATCATCTTTGATTATGAATAGACAAGAAGGAATAATGAACTATGACCAAGAATTCTGATATTCTAAGCCCTAGCAACTTTATAATTATGGACTTCAATGTCCTGTCAAACACTTCTAGAATCTTCATTATATTCCATCTGGGTAAAATGTAGGCATAAGACACATTTTATGTTATAGATTCTTAAACATTTTAATGAAACTTTTAAAATTGTTGCATGAAGTTCAGAAGTTCAGTAATTAAACTAATATTCATTTTTGAGATTGTATCTGAAATGTGAAATACTTATTTAAACATAAGTTAGTATTTTGAGAATAAAGCATTAATGTAACTTAAATTGTTTATCTTAAAACATTAATATAATTTCAAGTTCCTACTTAGTAACAGTTTATATTAAGAATATGGTAGACTATCTAATGGGTAATCTGTTCATCATATTAATTAAAAGTCAAATTGATATGAAAACTATTTAAAATAGAAACATAAAGGGAGTCTAAGACAAATGATTCACAGGAATATTATTACATTGTAATTTTGTATGCACAGCATCCTTTTATATAAAATTTCAGTTAGTAATGGATGCATCCATATGTTATATTAAATTGTACCTTCAATAAATAAGTAATTTTAAAGGTTAGTGGGTTTTTTCCATAAAAATTAATGTCATAATATATAATTATGTTTCCGAAATATATACTAGACAATATCATTTTCTGAATTCTGTTAAGATTCCTATCCTGTTTGCATGTTAGGAGATAAAAAATATGTGTGAAGTACATGTATCTATATTATATATTATCAATATTTTATTTTCTGGGACTATATCAATGAACAAAAATCATATTCACTGCTATTCATTCAGGTATTATTTGTGTTGAGACTTTAATTTCAGGGAAAAAAATGAACTTAGTCCTTAGGTTGCGTCAAGTTAGCTTATAATTACGAGATCTGTCGATTTAAAAGCATCAATTAAAACCATAAAAGCGAGAAAATATCCTTGAAAGGGCAAGAGGGAGCATGAACAGAACGCATGGCAGCAAATGTCACCTGATCTCAGCCTGCCACCGCTATCTTCACTTCTATGTGCTGAGTTTATTGTAAAGTCACATTCTGTTCTTTGCCTTGTGGCAGTACCCAACACGATCCGTTAACACCCAAACGCTGCGCACCTCCTTCTTTAAAGGTTGGTTGAAGTTCCTGTACTACCTACAAAGCTGCCAGTTTCTGGAACACGGCCACAAGATTTGATCTGCATTAGAATCGACTCCAAACCAATCGATGTCTTATACACTCACTCTCTGGGCACAGCGTATTAGTTACCTGCTGTTAATAAACCTGGCCAAGGTGGCAGAGCATAGCAATCATATGCCTATTACTGAAAACAAGTTCACTATTTATTACCAAACTTCAGCTGATACTTTAGCCAGTGAACTGGCATGGGTGGTTACCTCTTGGCAGGTAAAAGAAACCAGAAGCTGAATAATTGAAGTTGCATTGTAGGACAGTCAGTCCTCAGATTTCCCTTAGAACACGGGGACTACTTATTTACTAATGATGACACAAAGAATCACTCAGTCTAGGGTCTCTCCTTGTGAAGGTCTAAGTTTGGGGGCCTGATGAGGACATTTAACAAAGCTGATTCGTTCAGTGACTGTGAATTGTACAACAAGCAGAGAAAAATACATAATGGGTTTACCTTCACTGGGTTTTAGTTTTTCAAAACAAACAAACAAACAAACAAACCAGAGATTAAAAAATGATAAAGGCAATGTCCGTGGAAAGGATCATTTAGAGACACGAGAAACCTGGCTTTTCAATCTCTTGCTGCTTTCTGCTAAAGAAAGCTCAAATACTTGTCATCTCAGACCTAAACAGGAGCTTGCTGGAATGCCCTTCTGGTCAGTCTTCAAAATCCACTGGTCTCATACCTGTAATCCTAGCTATTACCTCAAGGCTGAGCTCTGTGGATCTCAGTTCAAAGCCAGCCTGGGAAGGAAAGTCCTTAAGCCTCTTATCTCTGATTATGCCCTAAAACATTGAAAATGGAGTCTGTGGCTCAAGTGGTAGAGTGCTAGCCTTGTGCAAAAGAAGAACAAACAACAGAAAAGCTCAGGAATAGCACCCAGGCCCTGAGTTCAAGCTCCAGGATTGGCACAAACTGAACGTTTGTTCATTTTTTTAAAAAAGAAAACAAAAAGACAACTAAACAAAACCAAATTCTACCGTGGGAGCAGAGCCACTGAGGAAGATTGAGAATTGTCTCCCCCACCTACTGTGGACTTAGCACATTAGAACAGTAGAATTTAACCTCTATATATTTTCTCTTTATTAGCCATTACATCTATTCCAGTTTACACTCACCATTGAAGCTTCTTTTTATATAATGAAAACATCGCCCAGAATCATAGTTTAAGTGAAAAGTGGTAATGATTTTCACTATAAATACAAATATAATCATGGTCTATTTTTCGTTGACAATGCAGTAGTGAAAATGTTATTTGTAAGTATTCTGTCTGATCAGAAAATGTCTTTTTAGACAGTAAGTGACAGTGGAAATGAGTTTATCTGTGTTATGTTGGGAATAAAGATGCATACGGATACAGAAATCGACAGAGTTGGGTTCAGGGATGGAATCAGAAGAAAAGACATAGCAGCTGGAGGACAGGACACAATCTGTTTTGCAAAGAGGAGCATAATAGATGCATGCAAAAAAACTCCTTAAATTTCCTTCGTTCTAACTTTTCCTGAATCTTGAGTTCATGATGATGTACCCATCTGTGGTTGAAGCCATGTTCTTCACCATGCTAAAAAAAAAAGTTTCTTTCCAATATATTTTAATCCCAGAGAAATTTTCTTACCTTCGTTGCCATTAAACACAAAGTGAACCAACCTCTTTCCTGATCCTCGGTACCCTTATTTTCCTGATATTAAACAATGAAACAAGGTGTTCTGTTCGGCTCTGAACATAATGGCTCGGGTTATAAAAAGGGAATGAGTAATTGTCTCAATGATCTTCAATCTAAACAGTATGCCCTCTCCATACACATTTCACACTACTCTTGGGGTGAAATGAACCATACAGATGTGTAGCTCATTTGTTTTATATTTAATGGCTTATCTAGGGCTTGAAGTTTGGGCTCTCAAAGCAAACAACACACTCCTAATGACTTGCATATAGTTTCCATACCCACCACTCAAACCCATATTTTGAATCACTAAAACGCCTTAATTTTTTTTTTCAGGTTCTGGGGAGTAAATACAGAATAGACCGAAACGCTGGAAACTTCCGTGGACCAAATTCTCTACCAGGTGTCACCTGTATCTGAGGCAGCTTTTTGGATTGGAAATGGATTTATTAGAAGAAGGAACTTTCCGAGAGCTGTCACATTAGAATTTAACGGATCCTTATTAATGGGGGTGGGGGAGGTTGTCCATTTGTTAAATCCCCAAAGCCCAGCCCTGTGTGGGGTTGCTGTTTGTTTGTTTTGATTTTTGTGCTAGGCCGGCCCCATGGGGTCACTTAATAGGGCGGCTTTGCCTCCCATTCTCTCTGGTTTTTCTGCTTGCCAGGATACTTCCAGCAGTGAAGAGCTAAAATTAACAGACAGTAAACCAGACCCCCCACCATCTCCAGATATCCAAGTGCCAGGACGGCGAGAAAATTGTCAAAATGTTCAGGAATTCAGGGGTAGGGAGGGAGAGTACAAAATAAAGGAGCGAGGAGTTGGTCAGGCATAAGGAAGAAAGACTTGGGGGGAAAACCCATCTCTCTGTTGATCGCTTCCTGCGGACGGAACGGAGGTTGATTATTTTAGTTATTCATCCTCTGCCCGGTGAGCTAGGGATGTTCATTCATAAGAATGTTCATCTGACAGATTTAGGAAACTGTGGCTTAGGGTGGTAATGGTAGATATGTCTACAATCATCATCACCATCATCATCATCATCATTGCATATTATTATTATAATCAAATTAAATCAAAACTCCCCCATAAATTCCGACTTGAGACACTCCTGCCTAAGTTTCTGAGGCGCGTAGATCTTATGGAACACCCTCTCCCCTTCACCCCTGCAGACCTCCCGTGGGAAGATGCCCCCCCCTCCTCCCGCCCCACCCCCTTGGATCTGTAGATCAGCTCAAGGCTTGTATCTTCAGAGAGAATTTTCCCCGTTGTCTGTGTCTTTTACCTGACTCACTTGGCGCCTCCTCTTCCCGGAACAGGGCAGCCAGACATTGTACCTATGTCCACCTATGCCCAGGTGTGCAGTAAACATTTTGGGATGGATTCATTTAGCACCCGCCCCCCGCAGCCACCACCATCTCTGGAGGAAATGGGGCGGGGGGCAGCCGAGAGTGCACAGGAATTCTCAGCTACTGAAACCACCCGGCTCCCGGCACTGAGAGGAACAATTAAAACAAACCCAGAGGCAAAATCATGACCACTTTGCTACAGACCGATGTGGGACCCTCATCCCTTCCACAAGGTGTCTTAATGAGAGACATTGATTTTGAAGGAGAGGGTGGCTGACTGCCGAGCAGGTAAAAGTGTAAGAAAGCTTGAAAAAAAGTATTTATATCATAGGATTTCCATTTAAAATTCCATTTATAGATTGGCCAGGAGACAGGGGGAGGGAGAGAGGAGAGAGAAGGAGAGGAAGGGGGAGGGAGAGGGAGAGAGAGGAAAAGAGAGCGGACCTGTGTGTATGTACATAAAGATGCTTTGTACAATACAGAAAGAGAGAGGTTTAACACCTATGGACACTGCTGATGAAGGTCAGAAGAACGTGGTCTTCTGAGCACCCCAAGGTGAGGGTATTGGGACACCCACTGTCTTGTGTGAGGCCCTGACCATAGTTAAGAGAAATAAACATAATCTATTCCGTACACCGAGCTCTGCTTCAATCAAACAATTACCCAAGGGAGATATCATTTATAGAGCAAACTCAGGACAAGGAAAAACTCTCTCTCTCTTTTTTTCTTTTTCATTGTTCAGAGTTTCACAGTAAAACAAGGCTCCTCAATCCTGTGATAAGATCCACTACATCCTTCAAACCTTCAATCTGACAGGCTGGGAAAAAAAAATATATCCCAGGCAGATTAATCTTTTTTTTTTTCCTCTTGGGCAAAGACAGACATAAAATTTCAAACTCTTTTCCTTTCTTTCCTTTCTCACCCTCAATTGAAGCAGTCAAATTTGATGAGCGTGTGTGATGTGCAAAGTGAAGGAAAGACTCCCTCCCACCTTGCCTTTGGACTAACGCATCTTGGGGAGTGAGGAGCGAACATTAAAGTTCTCAAACAACACCACCAAAACAAATAAGAAGGAAGCAGCGATGCTGAAATTTGCTGGTGTCAGTTACTGAGCAACTAAGACTTAAGCCCTTGGCCAGAAGCTGGGGGCCTTCTTCAGAGTAAGACCACCTATTGGCATGTTCACTTAAAACAGATAGGGAAGGATTTGCAGAAGTTAATAGCAAATTAGAAGGAAAAACAAGAGAAAATTCTGAGCTGGTGAAGACAAGTTAAAAACAGTCTACAGTGGGACATAGTCAAGCCAAGAATTGTTATAGTTGGGGTCTCTCTTTCTCTACGTCCTGTTTTTCTTTCTCTTCTCCTTCCCTCTACTCTTATTTCCTCTCTTTTCTCACTCTCTGCTCTCTCTCTCGCCCTCCCCTCTCCTCACCCCCTTCCCTGTCCCTAATCTCTTTCTCAATCTTTACCAATTCCCTTTCCCCTGCATTATTCCTTCTCACTGTTTCCTGCTTTGTACTTTTGGTGGCAGAGCGAAGCACGGAGCCTAGGTGCAGGTACATAACACATTTCTGAAATCCTGATTTATTAGAATTTCAAAGAGCAATCAAGCACTGGGGACTGGCCAGGGACTCGGGTTCCGGGGTTGGAGAATCTGTGAGCCGAGGCTCTCAAGTGTGAAGCCTATTTCTTCTTTCTCTCTTCTTTCCCTTCTTCTCTTTCTGCTTTTGATTCTTTTCTGGGTGTCTTTCCCCCCCTTTTTTTCTTCCTCTTTCTTTTTTTTCGTTCCTCCTTTCTGCCTTTTTGGCTCTTTTTAGTTTTATTTTTTTGAAAAATAAAGGCCGAAGGCAGCAAGCCACGCTGTCTGCACAGTGTTTTTCTCAGCACTGGGCTTGCTCACGGAGTTCAGCGGGAACACATCTGCCCTTGTGGGTTTTATTCCGGGATACAGAAAGGACGAGCTATTTATGTGATTCGTGGAGCTTTCTGTAGTGAAAATAATCTGCGTGATGATCAATTATGTATCAAAATAAATGTACAGCATATGTTGTATGTTTTTCTTCTCGAATCCAACTTGCTACTAACTCTCTAGTTTGTCTTTTTTAATAAACAGTTGCTGAAGTTGCTAAACAATAAGTTTAGGAACAAAACGTGCAAAGATGGGGACAAATGGCCATGTTTTGCAGGCAACAACCTACCAGCCCGGTGAAGCACCAAATTAGTAAAATATAAAATAAAAGCAGTCACACCACACCAAGCAGTAGCAGAAAGCTTAAGTCTAGAGTTTTTTTTTTTTAACTATATTATTGGCTAGACCCTGTCTAGCCTTCTGGAAAGAAAAGTGCAAAACATTCTGATGTAGAATGATAGGGTAGGGCTAATATTAGGATTCCAGGAACAAAATATGTTTGAAAACATGTTTTCAAATGCCGGTTTATAAAGAATTGCAAAGAGAATCGGACTGCGGTGTACTTCTCTCAGATTGGGTTTCCAGGGTTAGCAAAGGGAGTCGTACAAGGTTCCCGGGCTAAGGTTTGAAATCTGATTTCTTACAACCATGGGGAGGAAACAAAGACAGTAGTTGCGCCCCAAAAGGACTTTGAAAGGGGGAGGGGCAGGCAGGGGGCAGGCTGGGCAGCCTGGGGTGACATATTACAAGATGAAAATTCATTCTTCAGGTGTGGAAAGTCCAATCCAGACAAGGGAGGCTGAAGCCCTGACATCTCTCCAGGTCCTTCAACAACCCTGTTTTGTAAGGTAGAGTCTCTAATCCCACTGTCCTCCACAAGGGTTAAAAATAATAACAATAATATGAAATAAAACAAAAAAACAATGCTAAAGAGAGGGCTAGCCGACCAATCACGGGCCCTGAGCACCTGCTGTGGGCAGACCCTCTTCTAAGTCCTTAACGGCAATCAGCCCGATTCATTCCTGCACAGCCTACGAAAAGCGTCCCTGTAATCCCCAACCTTGTTTTACCATCAAGAAAGGGAGACAGGTGACGTTCCCCAAGATTATACAATTTACTAAGTTGCAGGACGAATCAAAAAGTAGGTCCCTGTATCTCATTTCTGCATGTCATGCAGAAATTCCCAACGAATAAACTGGCATCTAACCAGCACAGGCGGAGGACAGGGATCAAACATCCCAGGTGAAGTGCTGAGTCTCCATCGGAACAGAATCCCGCAAGCATTCAGGGGAAACAGAATCAGAATCCCGCAAGCATTCTGGGCCGACCCAGGGACTGAGGGGGTGGTGTCTCTCCCAGCCCTCAACGCAGATGTCAAGAGATCACAGCACCTGTCAATCACAGAGCCCCGAACAACAACTTCTGGGTCACCAAATCCCACACCACGTTTTACTGGGTGATTTCCTTCAATTGCCAGGCTATTTTAATCAGTCATCAGAGTTATAGATTGATACTGTCCTGGTCTGTCTCAGGAGGAGTTCAGTGCATTTGAAACTCACAGACACTCCAAAGTTGCATATTTACCTTTTGTCAAAGTACAGAGCAGGTACTGTAACCAAACCTAGAAAGCCATCTGTACTGCACTTGGATGTGAATGTGAAATTGCACTGTGCAAAACCTCATGATAGCTACATTTCATTGGAAAATATTTCTTGCATTACTGATACACTTATAATAAAACAGCCTAATCCATCACGTCAACTAGATAACAATACATGATTTTTCCCATAGTTATGATACTCTCTTTATGAAACATTATAACTCCCATAGCTCAGAGTATGAGCCTTAAAAAAATAACCCAACCCCACAAGAATAATATTTCCAATAATTTCGGAGTTAGTAATATGTTAACAACAGTGCAAATCCATACTCACAGAAAATACCAATTTCATGTGATCAAAACACGACTTTCATAAAGCAAAACAAGATGTAATTTCACATTTCCGAGGGAAGCACTAAGAGCTTTTAAAAGATACCTCCTTTAATTTACTGAGGAGAAAAACGTGCTTCAAGGATTTCACTCCAATAATAATTATCTGGATGGAATTCTGATCACACCAATTAAAACTGAAACTTATGGGATTATGGGAACATTTTTTTTCTATACTTCTAAATATCGAGAAGCATTCAATAACTTTAAAACTCAAGTCTGAGCTGGAAAAGTACTTTAAAAATGTCATGAGATGGATATTGAATAGAGCAAAGCCGAACCCAAACCTGAAACTTCTTTTTCTTTTTTTGTGTGTACCAGTCCTGGGGCTTGAACTCAGGGCCTGGCACCGTCCCTTAGCTTTTTCACTCAAGATTAATGCTCTACCACTTGAGTCACAGCTCTATTGTCTTTTGCACAGCCTAGCTGAGCTGGCTTAAGACTGTCATCCTCAGAACACAGCCTTCTGAGTAGCTAGGGTGACAGGCATGAGCCACCTGTGCCTGAGCTTTACCATGCCTGAGGGGGAACAAAAGATACCAGAAGTCTACCATGTCTTGGTCTGTCTGCTTGAGCAAAGACGGTCTGAGCTACGCTTTCCCAGGGCTGGGTTGGTGAAGGTGAGTGACTGTGTAAGGACAATTATTAAATGAGGAGTTACTTACTTTGCATTTTTTTAAAAATCTAGGCACCTCAATCCTTCAATGTCTCTTTCTCTAATCTGCATGAATGCTGTAATTGACAGCTTGTTAACAGTTCATTAGGGACACTGAAACTTGGTGATAAACACCAGCCTCCCACCAATGCTGTGGACAGACTAGCCTAAGCTCTGTGGGTTTTATCCACCTTGCAATCAGCCTGCTTTGTTAACAATACTCCAAAACCTGGCCTTCCTACTCCCCATCTTCGGACAAACAAGTACCAAACGCGGCTTGGTGACACCCTCAGGAGGCTCTGATTTGCAACTCACCTGTGTCTCTCAGGTAGCTGACTTCCCTGAGTAAATATAACCGTGCCCCACTACCATGCTAGAATAATCTCATTGCAAAAGTATAGAAGTCAGGGGCTGGGAAGGTGGCTCAGTGGTAGAGCGCTTGCCTTGCATGCATGAGGCCCTGGGTTCGATTCCTCGGCACCACATAAGCAGAAAAAGCCAGAAGTGGCGCTGTGGCTCAAGGGGTAGAGCGCTCGCCTTGAGCTGAAGAGCTGATGGACAGCGCCCAGGCCCAGAGTTCAAACCCCACGACCAACAGGAAAAAAAAAATAGAAGTCAGGAGTACCTTGGAATCATAAAAAGAAACTGCAAAAGAAGGAGGGATGAACACTAACAGTTTCTGTTTCCCTCCCTCCCTCCCCTCTCCGTCTCCTCCCTCTCTTTCCCTAAAAAAAAAACATCCCATTTCATGCCACCGTCATTTCTGCTTAGCAGTTTGAGAGGAACTGTGTTCATGATGGCTGCTGGAGAGGCTCTGTAGAGAGGCTGAGGCCACACAGTCCAGAGAGCGAAGCCTGTGTGTGCTTTCCTGGGAAAGGTGCATTATAGAACAACGGACTGTTGTCTTCTTTTGTATTTGGATTAAAGCCTGATTATAAGCTCATTTCAGGTGAGCGAATCTTTCTGGACTTCCTGCCAGGGAAGCCCTTTAAACTCCAAAGTGGAGAGGCCTTCCTATTCTCTCCCTTAGCAGCAGCGGCTCCTCCGAGATTCACCAGGAGGTCTGCGGACGTGGCACATCAGGGGTGAGATGTTCTGCTTTCTATTTTTCTCTCCTGACTTGGTCATCAAATAAACCCTGGCTCCCGCAGCCAGGGAAATTCCCAGCAGGAACTCCCGGTGTCTCCTCGCCGGGGAGGGAGACGGGAAATGAGCACAAAGCCATCCAATTTGGACAAGGTAGCTGCCTGATGAATAAATGCTGTATGTGTAGGTGGCTCCCGCCTGCAATCCTAGTTGCTTAGGAGGCTGAGATCTGAGGATCGTGTTATGAAGCCAGCCTATGCCAGGAAGTCTATAAGGCTCTTATCTTCAACAACTACCTAAAAACTGGAAGTGGAGCTGTGGCTCACGTGGTGGAGAGGGTGTTAGCCTTGAGCAGTTAAGATCAGCAACAGCACCCAGACCCCGAGTTCAAGCCCCAAGACAGACAAAGACAATACGAATTTGGCAAAAACCTTTTTGACGCGGGAGATATCAGGAGGAGAAAAGCCCTTGATGCTGTGGGTGTCTGTCTTTGTCTCTATCACATTTTGGCCCCAGAAGTTTCTCCAAACTTCCCAGCTTACGCCACCGATACACAGAGCTACCCCGACAGAGAGACCATCCGCTGATGGGTATTATGATAGTACTCAGTCCTGTACATCTTGTTCTATCAGGTCAGGCAATACTGTTAAGGATACTTTGGTTGGTGCAGATTTTCCTGACACCTCGGTTTTGTAAGGAGAGAGACCGAAGGCGGTGATGAAGTTCCCAGGATTCCACTGACCGAGCAGGAAGGGAAGAAGTACCTCCTAAATTAAATCACCCGCATGGCTCCAATGGTGGGTCGGCCTGGCCCACGTCTGAATGGACATATCCCCACCCCTTTATGGGAGCTCTTGCCCCGTGTTCCCAGGGGCTGACTTCTGAGAGGGCAGGCTTGATTCTTGGGACGTTCTCTAGGCCGACAGTCCATTCGATGTCAGCCGCAGCCTTGAGAGACCCCCACACCAACAGCGACAACGGACGCACGGCTTAAGTTAGTGGTTGGAAAGCAGGATGACACGTATAGATTAAAATGTTAATTTGGATGTAAGTGACTACTCTGTCAGAATGAGGCCCTGAAAAACAGCCATTAACATTCAGAAATAATTATCTTTATTGCTGTTGTCAGAAAGAAAGGGAAAAAAAATAAAAGTAGCATGGATCATTGACCTAAATCAGGATCCTGTTTCTTTTTAGATGTCAACAGTGCATTTGTTGTCTTCCGTGTGGCCTCAATTAGAGAACAGGTTTTTAAATTTTTTTTTACAATAGACGATTATTATCGCTTAGCTACGACCTCAAAATACAATTTTCCAGGCCTTGCTCTTCCCGCACGACTCCTTCTGTCCTCTCCTGAAAGGGCTTCTCTTCTCCGAATGGTTCCTCTGCCTTGTGCTGCTGCGTGTATTTATGGCTGACCTGTGTGGGTATTTGTGTTTGTTTCCTGCGACTTTGTGTGTAAGCCGGGCATCGTGACGCAGTCCAGGCTGGTTTCAGACGTGTGCTCGTCCGGCCTGAACCTCCCAAGCTCCGGGATGGCAGGCAGGCAGGCAGGCCGGCCGGCCTGGCTGTGGCCACCTCTAGGGTGGTTTATAAACCACCAATAAATCCATTCATGGCTTTGTGGGTGTTGCCTGTGCATAGATAATCTGAGCGTGTGTCACCTATCAGGACTCGTGCTAAATAGGGAAGGCAAAGAATCTCACCACTGGGGGAATTTATGTTCCAGAGGGCAAAGACGAAATACGCCAACCTCGTCGGCAGTCTGTGAGGAGCAGAGTGCACACGGGAGGAAGACAGGAAGGAGCAGAGTGCTGAGCGAGCCGGGTGGGTGGGAGGGAGGAGCGGGACGTGCCCTATTATAGAATGGCATCGGAGCCTGAAAGAGTCAGAGATAGGGGCAGGGGGTGGGGGAGGAGGCGAGGGGCAAGCCGGCTTGGCACCCCAGGCGGAGAGGCTGTGAGGGGCATGGAGTTGGGGAGGAGGAGGAGGAGGAGGTGGGCAGGGGGGCCTGTGTCCAGGGGTCCGGACAGCCCCAGGACCCCTTCCCTTGTGCCAGGCAACAAAAACCCTGCCTGTTCTCAAAGCAGTCTTTCCTGTGGTCCAGGGATGCTGACCTGTGTAGGTGACCACGGTTTAAAAATCAGAGAAGTGCTCAGAAATGGAATTTCCAAATCTTCTAGAAAAATCTAAAGAGAGGATGGCACCCGAAGGCAGTTAAGAAGCGCTCCGCCCGCCAGGCCGGGATGTGAAATGCTCCCGCCTCAATTAGGTAGCTGGTCCAGGGATTTAAAGAGCTACACTGGTTTCCCTCCCTCCCTCCCTCCTTCCCTCTCTCCCTTCCTTCCTTCCTCCCAATGCTCTCCAGAAAAAGGAAACAAAATGCCACTGCCTAGACCCCCCCTCCCACTCTTGGCTGCTGCCAATTTCTGGGTGCCACTTGGAAGGTGACACTGGGATTTTGGACATCCCTCCCGTCCCCCGCAACCTGTCTGAACACCTGTCAGGGCCTGTTTCCCTTCCTCGGGTCCCCTGCTCACACAGCGAAGGCGCAGGCTTGGTACAGAGCCCCGGAGCCCAGAGGCCGTCTGCAGGCCTAAGTGGCCTCTGGGTTTAGAATGGGCGTGGTCTCCACCAGGGAAGGCTGGGACGGGTTCAGAGGCTGTAAGGGTGGACCAGCTGTCTCCCCGCTTCAGTCATGCTGACTGAGCCAGGCTTTGCAGGGTGAAATGGGTAATGAGTCTGGTGGAATTTTATCCGTGCAGACGCCCGGCCTTCAGCACACTCTTCAAATAAGTACCGTATACATGCATGTAAAGGGTTACATATACAGATGCATGTCTGTCTCGTACAAAAACACATATAGGATCTAGGTGAACTGGCTGGCATGGATGTCTACAGTTTGCGAATTATCTACTCTTTTTCTCCAAGTGCCTGGTTGTATTTTATAATGTCTAAACGGTTTGAAAGCTATTGTAACTTCCTTAAATGACAGGAACATTTATATATATATATATATATATATATATATATATATATATATTCAGGTATCTAGATACAATAGACACTTGTAGTCATTCCTGATATTAAGGACTCTGATTTCCTCACCCTTTCTAAATTGGTTCTCATATGTGTGTATATATATGTATATGAATATAGATGCAAATGTATATGTATATAGATGCAAGTAATACCAGACCAGATACATCATACAGACATAATAGAAATTCACAGCCATTCCTGACATCTACAGACAGTATGTTCTTCTCCTCACCTTCCCAACTTTTTCCAAGTTTGAATTTCACAACAAAACACAACAAAATAATAACAATTAACTTTTCTCCTCCTCCCAGAAGATATATGGTAATTTTTTAAAGAAACGTTATAAAAAATAAGTACTAGTATCGATCGGGGTCTCGGTGAGGATGCACAAGAACAAACACGAACGTGAAGGAACAGGTGGTTTAATGTGAACAGGCACAGTGGGCGTGGGTGCGCGGACACCCTTTTTGCAGGCAGGGTGTCTGTCCCATGCACCCGACAGAGCGTTCTCCGGAAAACGAGTCCTGGGTGGGGATCCCTGACAGGGTGGCTGATGGTGTCCAGGTCAAGTCAGACCTACTTTTGGGGTCCCATCTCTTCCTCTTTGAGTGGGAAGCTGTCCCTCCCTTCCACGTCCTCTGCTCTCAGGAGGGACTCACGCCTTTCTGGCCGGGGAAGGTCACAGCTCATAGACGCCCTTTGGAGAGCGCTTCCAGAGGTGCCTGGCTCAGAACCGGTCCCAGGGACCCGCCACTCATCAGCCAAGTAGAATCACAACTGGAGTGAGGCTGCTCAGGTTGCCCTTCTGGGTCATTGGGGACAGGGACAAGGGGAAGGCGCTCAGACAGAAATATCCCCCGAAGGGAGCATCTGCTTCTAGGCTCGCTTTGAAACTCTGACACCGACCTACTGGTGGATGAAAAATAAGCACCAACGTTCAGGGTAGAAAAACACCAACCCGACAAACCCTCTCTCTGGCTGGGGGAAATCAAAGGGATCATTCACAGCAAATTTCTACAAGTGACTAAAAGGAGAAGATTATATCTCCCTCCGCACGTGAATCTGCTTTGCTGTGAGTGAGAATGGTAGCAGCCCAGTCACCAAAACAACCAACAACAACCACACCCCAAACCAGAGTCAGGGGAAGCGGGGAGCCCTCACAGGGCTGGTGGTATTATGGAGGTGATTTCTCAGCAATACCTGTCTCTGGCCTATTGCGTCGTCTTGATGATAACCTGGCCTGGGCCAGTCTTGTCATCCAGTCTTTCTGTCTGCTTCTCGGGCAGACAGTTGCAACCCAAAGAAAAACCGATATGTTCCTTTTGAATCTGCCTGGCAATTAATAGTCCCACCTAGCTGAACTCGAGCCACCCCGGCAATGACATCTGGGGGGGTGCGGGGCTGGTTGCAAACGCAGTGCAGAGTGGAGAATTCACAAATGTTCCCGTAGCCAGGCCAATTGTGATAACCCGATTGCGGTTTACTTTTATCTTACCCAAGGTAACATGAACGTCTGCCACCATAAGGAAACGCGGTTACTGACCGCCCTCAGTCTATCAGGTTGTGACCACAGACACCGTGGCGTGGTCCCGGAGAACCATCCAAACGCGGGTGGTACTTAGAGACGTTTGGTTTCTTCCTGAATTCACGCGAAGGGCTCCTCCCCTCCCCCCATCCTACCCCAATGTCTCCCTCAAACCCTGTCAAAAAGCAAGAACAAATGTCCTAACCCAAACTGAAAAGTCCTTGGGTCTTCGAATGACTATAAATTGCCCGGCTAAGTGCATGCGGCCCCAGAGTTGTCACAATCGCTCCTCCTGGCAATTCATCATAGCGTACTAATTCTATAATATCATTACCCCGTCTCTTCTCACTGTACTGATCCAGCCAGTTAATTTAATCAACTAATAATAGATTCAGGAATGGATGTACGGGGCCCTCACACTTGAAATTACATTACGAGAGACGGACAGACGGATGGACGGCCGCAGAGGGGACGGATTTTGCCGTGAACCTCTTTCCCCACACATTCTCTGAAGTCAGAGAGTTGATCAGCTCCCAACATGGCCTAAGCAATGTTAACAAACCATAGACGTCTCCTTCAAAACCAGCGCCTTTCCCTCTTCTCATGAAAGCATATGAACCATGTCGACCGGGGAGGGGGTGGGGAAATGTCCTCTTTACCTAAGGCTAGGGTTCATTTCAGCTATTAAACAGACACAAGAAATGCACAACTTTTCATGTCAGAAGGAAAAAAAAAACCCAACAAACCAGAGATATATGGTCTATTGCAAAGTGAGCCCTTCAAAGATGGACAATTAGTTTACCAAAATTTCCTCTACAAATGTCCATGACAATTAGAAAACATCATTCTGACACACCGCAGACCACCTTGTGTGTCCATTATTATTTTTTAAAAAGTAGTCTAAAAACATTGTGCTAGAAAACACACACACACACCACACACGCAAAACCGCCACCAGAATGTGTTATTTACTTAAACATAAAGCCAAAACTAGTTCATTTTTTTTTCAAAACAGTCCAACTAACTCAAGATGAATTTCAGTTTTTTAAAAAGTAGTTTAGTCAGAAGGGACTTACCTACATGTCCTTTAGCTCGCGGAGGGCAGAGGGACAGACACCCAGCAGAGACTAGCAGCCGCCACCTTTGAATTCATCCGAGTCTGCCTGTCTGTGCATCTGAGCTCAAACAGATGAACTCACGCGAGCTTCTCAATCTCCTTCACCTCCTCCACCTGGGACAGGCTGTGGGGCCTGTAGCTAACACCTGCCTACAGCCAACTTCAGACAGACCAGGTTTCTCTGGTGAACTATCAAGTGGTATTTTATTCAGCTAGTATTACCCATGCAAACTACAAACAATAAATAAATAAACAAAAATGAGTACCTGACCCTTCTGATTTTTCTACTTATGGACAAGTAAACTCGGTGTCCTCACAGAGGTTTTGAGATCAAAGTCAATAGAAAGGTATTTACCCCTAAATGCTTCTCCTAAGATGCAAATGTGTTTGTTTCCATGAAATGTGTGATCATCAGATGATCATTTCACTTCAAAAGATATTTGATGCCAGTTTGGTCTATGCATCTAAAGACCACCTTGAACCTGAAATACTATGTACAATTGTGGTTTATCGGGAAATTTGCAATAACCACGTATTTCTACAGAAACTCGGTAGCTCCCTGGTATGAATCTGTCCTCTGTTTAAGAAATAAGTGAGAAATCTCTCGCTTCTGTATAGTGTATGGACAA
Source organism: Dipodomys ordii (assembly GCF_000151885.1). Lineage (NCBI taxonomy): Eukaryota > Metazoa > Chordata > Mammalia > Rodentia > Heteromyidae > Dipodomys > Dipodomys ordii. The sequence goes on from NW_012267328.1 coordinate 2,433,369, forward strand.
TGTCACCCTTTGCTAAATGTGATTCAAATCATGTTTGCTTAGCCTAAACGCAAGATAGCTCCGTGAGCTCTGTAATATAACAAAACAAATAATTTTCCTTTCATCAATATACAACAGCTTTGTTCATTATCGAGAGACGTTAGGTGGCAAAGTATTGAGTGCTATGCATTTTATGCCTAAATCAATGTACTGTCTTGCAGTGATAGTACCTAATGTGTTTTTAAGTCATCTGCTACAGAGATCAATGTGATTCTTATTTGATATTCAGTGTTAAGTTCAGCCTCATAAATTTAGAATTGCACTCTGTTATTTTGATGGTTATATATTAACCACGTACTGAAAGTTTTATGATGGTAGACTCCGCTGGGCTGTAAATCACCCCGATTCCATACGGAAGGCAGAGGGCCGGCTGGGTGTTTATCGCTCTGCCCTGGAGGAAATGGACAGATGCGTGGACATTTGGGGGAGGTGACCCTGCGGATGTTTGGACAAATGCTTTAGATACACGCGCGTCAAAGGCACGGTTCAGAAAACTCAAATTAGACAACTCACTGCAACTAGCCTTGTGGGCCTGTTCAATAAGACGCCCAGACTGTCGGCCTTCTACGTGAGGGCCCTCCCCAGCCATGGCCCGCCCTGAACTCACACTGGGGAGGGAGTTCAACAAATAAGGCTGTAAGGAGATTAAATGAACTCAGGCGTGGGGGGGGAGGGTGGTGGTGGTAGTGATGGTGATGGTGGTGGTGGTGGTGATGATGGTGGTGATGGTGGTGGTGATGGTGGTGATGGTGATGATGGTGATGATGGTGATGGTGGTGGTGATAGTGGTAATGGTGGTGATGGTGGTGGTGATG
>NW_012267328.1:2435402-2473237 GCF_000151885.1 Dipodomys ordii
GTGATGGTGGTGGTGGTGGTGATGGTGGTGGTGGTGGTGATGGTGGTGGTGGTGGTGATGGTGGTGATGATGATGGTGGTGATGATGGTGATGATGGTGATGGTGGTGGTGGTGATGGTGATGGTGATGATGGTGGTGGTGATGATGGTGATGGTGGTGATGGTGGTGGTGATGGTGGTGATGATGATGGTGGTGATATACAGATTGTCCTCACTCTGAGACCACTCTTTCACGTCAGAGACAGCAAACACTAAAATAAAATAAAGTAAGGGCTCCAAAGAAATATCTCACCAAAATGATGAACTGGGTTGTTACACCAGAATAAATCAATGCCCACACAGAACAATCTATGGGGGAACAAAAGTAGAATTGAGTGAATGAGGATCACCAGCGCCATAAATCAGTGAATAATACCATACAGGAGGAAAGGCCAGCAAGGCCTGCGCCTCTGGGCGTGTGCTCTCGGTCAGGGGCACGTCCCACCCAGGCTGGCCCCTGAGACCTGAAATCCTCTTCTCCCCGGGAGGTGAATCCTCCCTACACCCTCAAACACTCACGTTCCCCCCAAATGCCCGTTCAGTGTCTGTGCTACATCCTGGTCACACACGGCAGTCACTTGATTCTCCCTCCTCTCCATGACATGTTTGCAGACTCGGCACTCATCTCTATAAGCCAAACACGGAACATCGTCCACAGCAACTAAACTGGCAGACCAGACAACACATGTCAGAAGGAATAACTGACAGACCAGACAACATATTCCAGAAGGAATTAGCACTGGGGGGGGGGGCAACCCTGATCACTGGGAGCTCAGAGGAAACAACACAATCCCCTGTCCCTTCCTTTCTTCCTTCCCTCCTTCCTTCCCTCCTTCCTTCCTTTCTTCCTTCCCTCCTCCCCTCCCTCCGTTCATTCCTTCCCACCTTCCCTCCCTCCTTCCTTCCTTCCTTCTCTCCTTCTCTCCCTCCCTCCCTCCCTCCCTTCCTTCCTTCCTTCCCTTTCTCTCTCCCTCCCTCCCACCTTCCTTCCTTCCTTCCTTTCTGCCTTCCTTCCCTCCTTCCTTCGCTCCTTCCCTCCTTGCTTCCCTCCTTGCTTCCCTCCTTCCTTTCATCCTTCCTCACTCTCTTTCTTTCTTTATTGTCTTTGACATTAGGAACTACAACTTGATTAACTTTTCTATTTTTCTGGGTATGGTGTTACCTTTATTAATGAATAACAAATATAGCTTAAAAACCATCCCAGATATTCTGTGACTACTTCTAAATTCCATTACTCTACCACCTTCTTGGTGGTGTGTGTGTGTGTGTGTGTGCGTGCGCGTGAGCTCTTGTGCGTAACTCTGGGCAGTAGCGATGTCCTCCATGGGTCACTTCGTCTCTCTGAAAGGGTTTCTGTGGAGGCTTTCCATCTTGACCCATCTGTGGGACAGGAAACACTGTATCTGTGAAGGTTGGTTCCCTGACCGCTCTGTGACTGAGTGGTCCTCAGGCTCATGACAGGTGTCAGAATTCCCAGGAGAGCTTGTCACAGGCACTGTAGAACCCAGTTTCAGGTTCCTGAGGTCTGGGGCAGGGGGAGGGGGGGGAAATATGTGTTGTTACTAGCCCTCCCCCATCTCTGTGCCTGGCCATAGCAAGGAAGCAGACTCTGAAAGAATCACTGTGAAAATCGCTTCCCAGCTACTCAGTGGCTCTTTCTTCTTGCACCCGTTTTGCAGAGTAAAATCTGTGGATCCTGACCCCACCTCTCCTAGATCGGGAGAGATGCGTGTGCTCAGGAGAACACGTACCTTGGTGGGGAGAGGTTTAAGTAGCAATCAAGCGAGAGTACACCACACGTTCCCACAGGCAGTGTACCGCTAATGTCTCTGAGTATGGAAATAGTCAGGGAAGGAGTAAGTGTGTTTTTTTTCTGGCAGTTGGATTTCCATCTTTTGTCCCATTTCGCATGGGCATACGGCTTGATCAGCAGGAATTCAGTCAAAGCAGAGGTATGAGATGTGAATATGATATTGTAAGTGCAGAGATGCTGGAAACAAAGCACTTAATAGCCCAAAGAGAGAAAACTTAGCCGTGGGTTGTTTGGGGAGCAATGCACACACAGAAGATTATTCTTGTAGAAATTGTCCAGGATGGAATAAGGTAACCCGGCAGTCTGATACAGGATCATGCATGTTTTTCTAGATTGCTTTACAGTTCCCTGTCTTCAGATCTCCTGCTGCCCATGGAGATATTGTCAGCTAGGTCATCTGTTTGCCTCTTAGTAACACATGCATACATACACAGACATGCACACACACACACACTTACACCTGCACATGTGTGTATGCACATGTACAGCAAACTGGAGCTTGCATAATCTGTCCCTGGTCTCATTTCTGAGAATGAGATTTTATCTCTGTTAAAGACTCACTGAGACCCAGAAAGGTGTTATAAGTAGACTAAGTCTACAAGTAGAATTAATTATGAAAACCAACTTCAGCTCGGATGGTTGGTTTTTGCCAGATTCCACTACCCTTTCCTGCCCAGCTGCCCCCAAACCAGAGCCTCCTGGGCCCACACCTAGAGTTCATCTGTGGCCAAGAAGAGAGAGCAGCTGCCTTCATCTTGAAACAATGCTACCACAAGAGGAAACGGGTCATTTTTTCTTGGCATGGAGCTTATACTCTTAAAGAACTTCTCCAGGGTATATGATATTTAAAATAATGGAAGGCCCATCCAATGTTAGTGACACATTTTGTTCTCTATGACTGAAGGATTATAGATCAGACTTCTGCTAAATTATGTATGCAGAAGGTTCCTGGGTTTTGTTTTGTTGTGTTGTTTTTTTTTGTGTGTGTGCCGGTCCGAGGGTTTAAATTCAAGGCCTTGGTGCTTTGTTGTTCAAGGGTAACCTTCTACCACTTGAGCCAGAGCTCCACTTTTGGCTTTCTGTCTTTCTTTTCCCTTTTTTAGAGATGACTGTCATGCCTCTCCTGCCCCCGAGAGCCAGTTAGGAACCCCAATCTTCAGATCTCAGTCAGCCGCCTGAGTAGCTAGGATTACTGGCGCCCAGCTAATTTTGATAGAACATTCTTTGGCATATAAAATATAACCCACTGAAATGTACCTAAAATATCTGAATTTAAAAAAAAAACAGACTGGTTTAAGAGCCCAGGAACCCTGTCATTTAAAAAAAAAAAATCTAAGCCTATGGTCAGCCTCTAACTTAAATGAGCCTGGCAGGAAGCTCCACTCCTCGGAGGATTGTTTCTGGGGTGATTTTATACCTGCTTTGTGTACAGCAAGGTGACCGTCAGCTTATGTGATCTTCAAAGGCACTGTGAACCCCATGGGGAGAATTTCTGCTAAATGAGCGATGGTTCCTTTCTCATCCAAAGTCCGGTTCCCTGTCCCAGCGTTCTCCGCATTTGGAATCTTATCCACGTGAGGCAGAGAGTGCAGATATGATCAACTGTGTCACAAGAATGAGTTTCGTGTCTACACCACAGACCAGAATAAATAAATTCCTGGAGCATATGGCCTATTAGGCTTAAATAGCTCTTTTTTCCAAGGCGATTCTGAGCACCATATTTTGAAAGATAAGGTAGTGGGCTGTTGTGTTTGGATATTTGCCTTCATAGAGATAGGCCATCTGTCTCATCAAGTGGTAAGATTCGAATGCTTAGATTGCTATTTTCCTAATCAAGACAGATTCTAATGTATTTTAACATGCTGATGAACCAGGTCTGACGTTCTAGCTTGAGGTATTTGCTGGTATCATCACGGTCAGAATTTCATGCTGCCCACAAATACTTCCTACGCAGTCCACGGTGAGCATCTGGGACTTTAATTTTCTGAGGCTAGATGAAAGGTTTGGGTGAGGCAGTACAAGTTACAGCATCTGTGGTTGAACCCCAGTGGAACTATGGAATTTAGGCTTCATTTAGTGGGAATAATGAAATTAATATTAATGAAGAAGTTCTGCCCTCAATTTTTCATTGATATTTTCCTTATGGCATATTTCTTCCTACCTTAAGATGCTAATAAAGGCAGTAGCTTTACAAACCTACAAAAAAAAAAAAACACCAAGATACCCCGTCACTGGCGTTGAAAATTCTATGATTGATCATTCGTGCAGCCGGTATTTCTTGATCTTAAGGTGGTAAGAGCTGCAGAACAAAACTCATAAAAACCTCCCATGTATAATCCTAGCTACTCAGGAGGCTGAGATTTGAGGATCGTAATTCAAAGCCAGCCCAGGAAGAAAAGTCTGTGAGACTCTTCTTTGCAATTAACCATCTAAGAGGTGGAAGTGGCACTATGGCTCAAGTGGTAGAGCCCTAGCCTTGAGCAAAAGAGCTCAGGGACAGCGCCCAGGCCCAGAGTTCAAGCCATATACGAACCTCTCCCCCTTCCCCCCAGACATAGTCTGCTCATATAAAATTGCCTTTAGTGGGTTTGATGCCATTGTATAATTATAATTACAATTTAAAAAATGTGTTTTTGTACAAAACGATATTTTTGGTAGTCAGAAAAATCAGAAAACTAGAATACCACAGAAAAATCATCTATAACTTCATTATGTATGCATAGCACTGCCAGAGTTTTTGGTCACATACTTTTTTCAGTCTGCTTTCTATGTGAGTTTGTCATTTTTTCAAAAAAAAAGTTTAATTGGTTCTATAATGTGTAGGCCAATTGTTAGACTGCTTATTAATGTAACAATAGATAGATGGGTGCTTGCCTACATTATTAAAATTTCACTTACTTTTAAAATTGTCCCTTGGGGATATGAAAGTTTCTTCTATTGTTTTGATGACTTTTTTATTTCTAGATACTCCCTTCACTTTCTTGAGTATTAAAAGAGAAATGGAAACAAACTTCCTTCTGTAGTTCATACATGTTATCTCTTTCTCACGCCAAATGTTTAGTCTTTGAAGGATATATCTTTCAAAAAGTTGATTATAGGCTCACACCTGTCATCCTAACTACTCAGGAGGCTGAGACCCGAGGATCATAGGTCAAAGCCAGCCCAGGCAGAAAAGTCCATGAGACCCTTATCTCCAATGACCTGTTACTCAGAAAAAGTTGTAGAGCACTAGCTTTAAGCACAAAGAGGCTCAGGGTTGGAGCCAAGTCCCTGAGTTCAAGACCCAGGACCAGAAAAACAAATCCTACAGGATCATTGCATGTATGTTACTATTTTTAAAATTACATATACCTGTACAGAGGGTTTTATTTTTGGGGGGTGGGTAGGAAACACATCAAAAGTAAGCCTGTCTAAAATACCATTTCTTGGCTGATACCTGGCCCCAAAGTAAGTACTTTATCACATCTCTGAAACATTCAATAAGCTTGCTATTATTAACTAAAGGCTGCATTTCAAGTACATTATTGCATCACTTGAAGTAATAGCAACTGAAATGCGCCTACTTAATGGAATCGATCTTTCATAAAGACTGCAGCGAAGTATTATCAGAAGTCACTTACTGAACTTTATTTCTCAATGATATAATAAAAAGTAGCATGGCGGGCATAAAAATGTCATTTATCACTTCGGCGTCTGGCACCTCAGGAATATTATCAAGAAATGGGGGCGGGGGGCACGTTCCTCGAGCCAGACACAGAAAGGGAGGGTCGGCAAACAGCTCAAGTTCCCCACAGGAAGAGCCTGAGCTGGGCCCCACCCCTAGAAGAATGTCAGCAACCTGAGCGAAGCGCCACCACGTCCTTGAGAAAGAACAGTATTTACACCATTGCTTTTCCCATGCCAAGACCTTAACAGCTTCTACCTCCAGGCTGCCCACCCCCCTCCCATACTTTGGGGAGGTGCGGGGGGGGGTGGCGGTTGAAATGATTTAAGCGATTATACCTGGGAAGAGGCCAATTTCTTTTCTCTGTCATACGTTTCCAGTACGTTTTGGTTTTCATGGTGCATTTGCTAGAGTCGATGTCTTCAAATACAACACAGCATCCCCCAGCAGCAAGGAGAGACGCCGGGGTTTAGACACTGGCCCAGGAGAACACAAAGACGGCCGGGGTAAAGTGTGATTCACCGGAGACATTTCTACGTGCTGATGTGACCGGAGTGTTAAGATGGACAGCTGGCCTCCCCAGGCAGAAGGTGGGCTTCAGAGGACGTTGGCAGGGGATGGCTCCACGCTGGGTTTGTCCACTGCAAATATATACTATTTCACCCACCTTTTTCTGTTGGGATGGTAGGGGGCGGGGCAGGGAGCTCACAGACTTTCTGCCCAGACTGACCTAGAATGAAGATCTTCCCGAGCACTGTCTCCCAGGAAGCTAAGATCACAGGCATGAACTACCAGTGCCGAGCATGTTACTGACTGTGGGTCACTGTCGTCAAGGTCTCTTGTGAATCTACAAACCGTCCTAATAATCCAACATGATGACAGAGATCCTGGCCACAAAAACAAAACAAAACAAAAAAAAAAAAGAAAAGAAAAACAAACTCGGAGTGTCCCAGAAGCAAGGACAAAGCAGGTGGTATATTTCAAATGCATATAGAATTAACCTATTCTCATTTCTTTTGTTTTCCTATTTGCATTCAGTGTTTTCTCAGATGAATTGCTGGTGTGTGTTTTTCCGGAATGTTTAATTAATATTGTAAACAAACACCTTGTTTTTTTTTAAATATTAAATTATTAATCGAGAATTACATTTACTCTGGAAATGCTGCATCCTGTCTGCTACACGCTGTTCCCGGGGCTCAGTGGTCAGCGGGGAAACTGAGACCCATTCAGGCCTGCCCAGGGCCTCAGGGAGAGAGGAGACCGACGGTAACCTGGTCTCTGCCAATAGAAGGAAGCAATGGAATACAGGAAACGAAATCCAGAGCCGGGCAGGTTTTAATCTGGCTTTGGCACTTAGGCACTTCATGATCTTCCAGAACATTCTCCTTGGATGACAGTTTCCTCATCTGGAAAACTTAGTGTTGTTTTGTTCACAGAGTTTCAAGAGAGGGAAAAACAAAACAAAACAGAATCATGCTTATTACAATCAAGGACATTTCATGACCTATAAATCAAAGGATGATATTGATGGTAATTGTCTTTAAAAAAAAATCTAACTGATAAAGCGAGACTAGTGGTTTCCTGCTGATAGTCACTCACATTTTATATCTCAAGGATTTGACCAGGCCCTGAAATATTCAATCTACTTTCCTTCAGCACAGGCAACTGAGCATGCAATTGCAAAAATAATTGAGCTCTTCAAGTTCATCGATAATACTTAATTCTATGAATATGCATGCAAGGAATAATACAATTTCCACAGGGTGCCTAATGTCAGGCTGCAAAGAGGGAGACGCTGATTCTGATTTGCCAACACAAGAAAAACCATCGCTAAACAGCCAGGATGGGAACCGACAAGGTGAATTAGCGCCAACTCTGAGCAAACTTTACACACAAGTTTAATTAAACCGGAGTCTATTCTGCCTTTTGTAAGCTCATTAGAAGCTTTCTTTTTCTTTCTTTCTTTTTTTTTTTTTGGTATAGCATTTCTATGGAAAGTCTATTAAGTTAGCTTCCCAGGGACTCAATTACTTAAGAAACTGTAGGCAAACTCCAGCATCTTCCGGAGCTGGGTTTCGACTTCACGCATTCTTCTCCAGTGCCAACCCAGGCAAAGGATTTTTAACATCACATGAAGTGACATTTCAGGTCTCAAGACATGAAAAGGCTTAGCTTTGGGGTGTGTGGGGGAGGTCGTAGGTCACCTGCTCGGTCTCTGATACTCTGTCTGTGCCTGAACAGATGGAGGGGTGGAGGTATGGAAACGCTGCGTGTCTACGTAAATACCGCAAGGAAGCCATCTTGTATGTAAATACACGTTCACTCAAAAAGAAAACCGTTAATGCTAGGGAACAGGAAGACTCCTGACAGCCAGATTGCCCCTTCTCCTAGAGACAGGCCTTTCTCCAGCCCTCGTATGAGGACAGCATCTTCTCCAGCCATTTCCTCTTCTACCCAGCGCTGCTTTAACAACCTCCTCGTGGTCCAGACACTCGGGAGGCACGGATCCTACATCTCGAGAGTTAAATTGGTTGAAGATGTAGGTGTCATTTTCTCCATAAAGGTTGAGTAAGGGGCCTCTCCAAGAAACCATTATTTTTAAACAGGAGGGAACTGCTGGTCAAGTTCAACGCATCTAGTCTCATGTCAAAGTCCACCACAACTTCCTCTGTTGCTCCCCGGCACAAGTTTGTACATCCTTATAATGCCCGAGGAATAATTCATGATATAGTAAAGATTTATTTTTTTTAAAAAAAATCATTATCCTTTTGATCTGAAAATCCTTATAATTCAACTTTAATAAGTTCTTTCTTTGACTCCCAAGAGTTCAATACACTAAGCCAGGCTGCAGGTTCTCCCAACCCTAGTGTTGAACAGCTCATGTAGGTTTTCTGTGGTGTGGTGGTGTGTACCTATCACAACACAGAGCATGAAGGGAAAGGGCTGAGCAAGTGTGCAAGGTTGACACCAAACCCAGACTTGTGGAACCATGGGGAGGAGCGGCTAAGCATTTCACCAAACTGTCCAGAAAGATAGGTTGCTATTCAGGAGTCGTCCTTTGCCTAAGGCAGATATACTGGCATCGCATAAGTCAGCCAAGAACAACACCGCTCAACAAGTCCTTGAACAACAACTGACGCCAGCTGACTACAAACCGTTTTTATGTCATTACCAAAAAGTCCAGGGGGTGGGGGCAGACATCTCGGCCTGCCGTGGCATCTCAAAGAAGTATCTCCAAGCACAGAGTCTCACCGAACACCAGTGGCTCACACCTGTAATCCCAGCTGTGCAAGAGGCTGAGAACTGAGGATCTAGGTTCAAAGCCAGCCCAGGCAGGAAAGTCTGGGCGACTCTGATCTCTTAATTAACCAGTAAAAAGCCAGAAGCGGCAGTGTGGTTCAGATGGTAGAGCACCACACTTAAGCAAAAAAAAAAAAAAAGGATAATACATAGTCACAAGCCCCAATACTGCACACACACACACATACACACACACACACAAAATGTCCACAATTACTAGGGATATATTAAGATAATCTTTTTAATAGCCAAAATTCAAAACCACAGACACAGACACACAGACATAGTCTCTTTCTCTCTCTCTCTCTCTCACACACACACACACACACTCACTCACACACACACACACACACTTTTTAGCAGATAAAGCTTTGAGGAAAGAAACTAGACCCATAACCAAATCCATTCTCCCTTGTTCCTTGTAAAGGGTTTACTTCAAATCCACCCAAAGCTGCACAATTTGGAGCTTTTAGGCCTTCTCTATTAGCTTTAAGCATATGCTCCTTTTATAAAACTCTCGCAGGACTACAGAGAGAGCCCCAAATTAACTTGCAGGATCGCCCTGCATCTCCGCATTATCCAAGCATGGTCACCCCAGGGTGGATTAGACAACGAGGTTGCGAGTCTCACGGTTCTGATGCTGCCAGTTCCACCACAAGCGCTTCAGACCTGCTTAAGCTACAGAACGTTTGTGTTCTCAAATTCCTTCCGCTTGGAGAACAAAGGGCGTTAAAATGCTCAGGGCGATTTACCAAGAGTTGGTTGAAAGCTAGGAGCTGTGGTGTGCCTTGGGCCTCTCATGATAGCCCAGGCAACAGACATTGAAATATAGTTCCCTTGTCTTAAGGGATGAGGGAGGGAGGGAAGGAGAGAGGGAAGGAGGAAGGGAGGAAGGAAGGAAGGACAGGGAGGAAGGAGGGACAGGAAAGGAAGGAGGGAGGGAGAAAGGAAGGAAGGCAGGTGAGGAGAAGACAGGAGAGAGAGAGAAAAAGAGAGAGAGGTGAGAGCAGAGAGAGTATGAGGTGGGAGAGAAATCTGCTTCTCAGTCAGCTGGCCATCTCCTCCTGGCTCTTGCTGTCTGCCTCTAAACATCACCTCCATCCACACTTGACCACACTCACGTTTGCGTCTGCATGTTCGTGCTTTAAATCCACACACACTTGGAGCTGCAAAACCACGCACGTTCTGCTGAGTGTAAGGCATTTGTCAAGGGTGACTGTCTCAGCCCACGATTATGCATTGACGGCTGGGTACAGAGCCTAAGGACGATGTTGAGGTCAGGTTGTGCACACACTGACATGATCCTCACTACAACCCGTTCCTGTGGGTGTCCGTCACAGTTCCTTCAGTCCTTTTACCAGTAATAAAAAGGATTTCCCAGAAAGTTGGAGAACTTGGCCAGCGACCTAGCTTTTAAATGAAAGACATGGGATACCAACTCAGTCTGTCTGGATCCCAAATCTAAGCTTAACATTGTCTTTTATTAAAAAAAAAAAGATAGCGCTGCTAATGTTGTCTTATTTTACAGGGATTATAAAAGAGCTGTCGGGCTGTATGACATGTTCTATTAAAGAATCCAGGAAAAGAAGCCAGGGTCACAGACTAAACATCTGCTGTGTGGAGAGGCTAAATGGGTGGGAAGGAAAGTGTACACGTCCCCATTTCTGATTTCTTCTCTACCATTAGAGCACCAAAAAGACCAGGAAAGCTACATGGGAAAAGGGTAAACAGTACTATACCACAAAGGACCAGAGAAAGGAAATCTGTAGGTGAGGTCTCCATCCTATGCTGTTTCTCAACTGTTGGATATCAATGTCCCCCGTTCCCTTCTCCTCCCCTGTGTTACTTCTATGATCGCATTTCTAAGTGCCTAGTTAACACTTTTATACTGAAATCCAAGAAAAATCTCTACTCAATATTACCCTGCTAGATTTCCCTTTCTGTCTCAGCTCTGTGCTGGTCATCATTGCTAGCCTAGGTGTCCACTTGTACCTCTCTGAATCCAGTGCTGGGCACTCAGGTCATTCGCTGACCGAAGCCTCATACTTCATTTCCCCATGGCTATTTCCAATGCTGCAAAGGCTCACGAACAGCCTTCCAATTCCTCTCTCAGCTGCCAGTCTGATTACCCCCCACCCCAATAGAGATCCTGAAGGTAAACGGAATCAGGATCTTGCTTCACGAATAACCTCTGGTAAAGCGTTCGCGGGTGAAGCGGCAATTCTTTTCCACACAAGCGATCTGAAGCTCAGCTCGAAGCTGAACTAGGGTGAGCTTCGCGCTGTCCTTCTCTCCCACCCACAAACTCTTCTTCTCTCTGAACTTCACTGCTCTGAACTTGCCACATACCCATTCCTCCCCCACCCCAGAAGAAGGAGCCGATTTTTCTCTTTCTATCCAAACAGTAACCACCCTGGGCCATTCTCTATCATAGGACCATACATAGAGTTGTGTCCACACTAGGCGGAGACCAGGCCACTGATCTTATTCCCAATATTTCAGGGACCTCTGCTTCCCCAAATGGGGAAATTTGGGTTGTGACTTTCCACATCCCAAAGACTGGTGTGTGCGTGCACATGCGTGTGACAGAACGGAGCCTTAGCACTGGACACGCTCACTGCACAAGAATGTACTTAATGACTTCTCTTCGGTGCTATTCTCTGTCCATCCACCACGCAGATTCCCATCTAGGATGGGAGAGATGGGAGGCGAGGATTCTGGGAAATGTATGTCTGTGCCACCAGCTCTCAGCATGGAGAACGTATTCAACACAAGTTAGATGACTTGCGTTTGGAATGAAGGATGCTGCGGGCTGCTCCCAGGCCGCGCTGGAGATGATGATGAGTTCCTTTGCTCTTGTGTTCCCCCTTCTTCTGCCCGCCCCTCCCCCCATCCTGGCTCTGTTACTGGCGTTGATCCCTTCCCTAACTATTTTTTTTTTTTAATCATCAGCTCTGCAAGTCTGCCTGGCTGCAGCTGGATATTTACTGGATGAGACTTCTTAATTAATATTTAACTCCTTTCCCTTGAAGAACAAAATAAAAGCAAAAAAAAAAAAAAAGAGCTCACCTTCTAGAATTCCTGTTTGATATACAGAGCAGACCTCCTGCTTGTGACAGCTTCCCAGAAAGCGGACGTAAGTGAAAATGATCTAATCCCTTCGCCTACCCTGCCAGATCAATGCCAGGATTTACATTTCCTGCCCCAGGACCCCACGGCCCCAGGGTTATGATGGAGACGTCGAAATCATGTTTAATGACTTGCCGGGGATGAATCTACAAACGTGAAAGGCAGCCCGCGCTGATTGAATATGACAACGAAGAAAATTACTTTAAAACAATAACCTATGAAAATAATCAGGGCGTGCCACGTGCCTAGCAGTCTGCCAAGGGCTTGCGAGGTCTCTCTCTGCGTGACTCACAGACAAAATACAAAGGGCGGGTGATGGTGTGTGCGGCCATTTCACAGATTGGAGTAAGTAGGACGTGGAGAGTCTAGTGCTTCGTGAACCACATCCTCAGGTGGGCAGACGGAGGAGCTAAGACTCCGTGGCCCAGCTGACTGTAGACTCAGTCTTTGGGTGATCAGCTGCACCCTACTTTTGTGCTTAGTTACAAGCAGTTTATATGCTCTATCTTCCTTGCACACGTAGTGAACACCCTTGACCAGTCTTCATAGGAACAAACTAGAAGCAGAAGGAAGTTTCTCAGTCTGGGGGAGTAGAGTCCAGGTAGGGAAGAGAATACGATTGGAATCACGAATGACCACTCAAAATGGATTCTAGAGCACATGATCTTCACGTGTGTTTGACTGATTCCGGTTTCAAAGACACACAATCACATATGAAACTCACATTTTTTTATGCCAGCACTATGGCTTTGGACTCAGGGCCTGGCACCATTCCTTCACTTTCTCCATTCAAGGCTGGCGCTCTACCACTTGAGCCACAGCTCCAATTCCAGCTTTTGGCTGGTTAACTGGAGACAAGAATCTCATGGACATTCATCCTCAGGCTGGCTCCCAAGCATGATCCTCACATCTCAGCTACCCCAGTAGCTGGGAGGTCAGGTGTGAGCCACCAGCACTAAGAGTTCGCTCCAGTCCTTACTTTCCTCCTCTCTGTCCATCATTGTCCCCTACTGTGTTGCTGGTTTTTTTCTATGTGGGCCACTGCCCAGGTCTCTCTTCCAGGGCCCCTTCTGCACAATTTCACAACTGTCCGAGTGGCCTTGCTATGCGGTGCACTCCGTCCACAAGCCCCTGGTCCGGTGCCCTCTCTGGGGTCACCGCACTTCACCTAACAATCCTCTTAATTGCTCCTTGGTAACGCTTCCTCTGCTTTATCAGATCAGCTCCCAAACTCTGCCATTCACCTTTGTTTATTCTATCTCCAAGAGGCATCTGAAACCCTCTGTGCATCTGTGGTCATCCGGCTACAGGGGTCTTGGCTACAAGGCACAGGAAGGCTATGGAGGAATAAAAACAGGAAGAGATTGCAAGTGGAAGTCTCCCCCCACGGCTCCCGCGATCTCAGAGGAAATGGAGAATCTCAGATCATTCCTTCACGATGACTGGGGAGATGACGGGAAGGCAGGTGCAGAGACAGTTCTGGAAAAGGACAAGGGACTCAAGAGGCATAAGGAGGAGACTGGGTGCTCCCCAGAAAAGGAAAAAAATAAGGAGCCCACTTGAGAAGGAACTGCAAATATATTTAGGTTGGAAGTGGGCTGAACACATAAAATCGGACTAGATTATGGAGAGTCTAAAATATCACAGTGGGACAGATTAAGGTGATTTGTATACTCCCCACCTTCCCAGAGTGCCTTGCTGTAAGCAGCCATAAATGTACATGAGCGGAAACGGAAGACAACTTGTACTCGATTAATTGTTGCGTATTTCACTGGGGACTCCTGGCTCTCCGGGCACAAAAGGATACCACACAATGTACAGGGCTGTTGGTTGTTTTTTTTCCTGCTCTTCCCCCCGCCCCCAGCCCCGCATAACATCAATTATTAAGCAACACTGTATATTAGCCCGTCGTAGTGTTATTATAATAGTAATTGCTTCCACAGGATTATTTTCAGGGTAGTTCTCTTATGTGTGGAGATATTTATCATACAGGCAGAACTACCTATTTTGTTAAAAACAACTAGTATGCCTACCACTGGGTTTGTGATTGCTAACCTACTTGAGTCAAAGGCGCCACACACAGAGGAAGTTTTAAGGGTATTTAGTGCACCGTTTGCTCAACTCTGTCTTCTCCAGGAACCTTGAAGATTATCTTAGTAGATGTGAATTTCCTCTCATCATGAAGGATGCAATTCTATCCTTGCTTGATTATCATGAAACGAAGTTCTATGAGATGAAGTTCTACATTCTGAGGACTCCATAAGCTGTAGTGCTTAATCGAGAAAAATCGAGAACTCGGCTTAGACAGAGCGAACTTTCCTTCTTTTGGCTAATGCAACCATGTTCAGTGACTTCCAGGTAGCTAAATAATGAACTATACCCCTGTCCTCCCTCTTTCCTTCCCCCTCCTTCTGTTCCCTTCTGTCCCTCCTTCTCTCCTTCCTTTCCTCTTCCTTGCTTGTTGCCTCTTTCTCTCCTCTCTCCCCTTAGCTCCCCTTCTCTCCCTCCTCTTCTCCCTGATCATAGATAGAATGTTCCACCCTATAGAACACAAGTCACTGGCTTTTGGAAGGATGGCCACGTGTTTTTCACACCTGTAAAGGAATGTGTGTGATCATCTGCACAGATCCCGGGGCTCAACCGAACACAGGTGTCAGTCTCCACATCATGAAGAGCGAACACAAACTAAAATGGGAAAGGAGAGACAGGAAAAAGGATCACAAGCCACAAGACACAAGACGCACAGGTGCGGGGAAGCCCCAGTGCCTCCCCTGGAGGAAACAAAATGAGGACGGGGAAGCAAGCCTGTGCGTCTGTCACGAGGAATGACGCTCAGGCCGGTGTCCTGGGATCCCCTCTGCAGGAAGCCAGGTCCTCGGGAAGCAGCGGTCCTGTGAGGGCAGGGGTTGAGAAAGGGTTACAACTGTGTGACTGGCCACGGTCTAAAACGCTGGTTGGAATGTATCCTAGGAAAAGGGTCGGCAATGGGCATGGGAATTTCACCCCGTGGCTTCTGTTCATCACACCACTTTGATACTGCACCTAAAATACGAATGAGTCATGGGTTCAATGAGGGGAAACCGAGGAAATGCATTCAGCGAAAGGAACAGTGGGCACCACTAAATACGATAAAATATGAACGCCACAGGGAATGTTTAGTGTATATTTCCTGGATGGTTTTTCTTCCCTCTCAGCCAACACTGCTTCTCATTTTGGGTGTCTACCGGTTCCAACTCTAGGGTGCATGTACACACACACACACGCAGGGGCTCTATGTACTTCGGCCAGAAAGGCTTTGTAGGCATGATTCCCTGATCAAATGCACACTCGGCAGCTCACCCCGGGGGGACTTGGGTCCGATGTGAACTCCTCAGGGTGAAACACAAACGTTCTCTGTCATCCAGCTATCCCACAGCGATTGATATGGCCCTACGACTATCCAATAAAATCACTAGGTTCCAATTAGCCTGCTTGGATTTTGAGATCTCTAGAAGACTCTGTCTCCTGTGGGTGGCGGGGTGGGAATCATGATTACTTTTACCCCAGTTCCTCCATCACCCCAACCTGGCTTTTGTTATTGGGGGTACTCATCATGGCATTTCTAACTCATGCGAGTCCTCAAACCTAGATGCAAATAAAACTTGACCTTGCCATGTGTATTTCTCATGGCTTCTATTGAACCCAGGAACAATCTATCCATGTAAGAAGCAAAAGTGAACACGAATGGGGAATTCAGAGGAAAACTTGAGTCGTACAGAAAAAAAAAAAAAAAGTTAAGACGTGATCAAACCAGACGGCCATGAACCGCAAGGAAGACATTTGAACTGCTTGCTGCAAGATAATGGATCAGCCAGACATTGCGAGGGGAGACTGGCTGCTTAGTCTTCATCTCCTGGGAAATAAAATGTCTAAAACAATAGTCCCAGCATTCTGTCATCCACCTGCAACTCTATAAAGATTTCAGACACACTTTCAATATATACATTTCCACACTTGTGTAATCTGCCGTAAGTGATGCGCATTTAGCAAAATAGGATGTATGTCATGAAACATACTTAATATTGAAACTGTAAAGGATACATGTATTGATGGATGTATATTCACATATACACACACACATATGGATAGAAGTCGGAATCTTCCTTTCTGTATTCCAGTGAGACTCAAACCATGTCTGTGCTACCCAAGCCATCGTTTGGAGGCTTGATCTCCTCTTATTTTAAGATACGAAAGACATTAGCTCACAATGAAGTAATTGGAGTACTGGTTATATTCAGGGTGGGATACAAAAAGCACGAAAGAAGAGATGGAGTTTGGAAGGGGGGGGGCGGGGGGGGCGGTTGACATGGAAGATCTTATCTTCTATTGCAAAGAAATCATCAGACTCCCTACCAGGTCAAATATTATTTCCTTGACAGACTGAAACTGAGTTAGAGTTCCCTTGGGGTAAAGCTGTTAGGCAAGTCTTGAGAGGAAATGTGCTCTTTGACGTGGATTCTGACCTGCGTGGAGGGGTGGCGTAACTGGTGATTTGAGGGTGTAAGGGGCAAACTCCTCTGGAAGACGGCCAAGAAAGTTCAAGTCAAACAACGGTGACCACAGATCTCCCTCCTCAGAATCTCATACACACACACACACACACACACACACACACACACACACTCACACACACACCAGTCATTAAGACACTCATCTATATTACCATCTCCTCAAACATGATCAACTTGAAGTTGTTTTTGTTTTTCTTCTGTTCATGTTGGTCATGGCTCTACCACTTTGAGCCATGGTGCCACTTCTGGTTTTCTGAGGGGTTCCTTGGAGATAAGAGTCTCATGGAATTTCCTGCCTGGCCTGGCTTCGAACTAGGATCCTCAGATCTCAACCTCCTGAGTAGCTAGGATGACAGGTGTTTTGACATCCAGTCTTTTTAGAAGTCCAATAAGAGTCAAAGAGTCACCATAACTGCAGTTACTATTCCTTTTTTCAACCAGTACTAAGTAAAAAGCAAAACACACCTTTAGTTCGCTTCATTCAATGTATTCAAGTCACCAGTGACCACTACCTTCTACACACACTACCTTCTACACTACCTTCTATTGGTATTGATGCCAAACATCCTCTCAGATTAGTGAGCATGTGATAGCTCTCTCCTCACCTGAGGTGTATGCTCTAGAAATCATTCCTGATGTGTCTCTGGTTACTAAGCTCTTTCTCTGTGTGAGCAGACACGCTTTCCTGTTTAACACAAGCAGAACCATCACCCCACCGAGGTGTGGCTCCATTCCAGTCCCTGGAGGAGAAATCATCCCAGAAGCAAACCATTTCCCAACGAAGGTGGACAGCAATGTCAGCTTCCCTCCATCAACAACCAGCCTTGTCTTTCAATGATCTTTCCTCCTCCACAAATATGCCTCTCTATGGGTAGATGGTGGATGGCTTGGAGAGGTCTGGTTCTGACTCCCCGGTTCCCAACCCCTCACGGTGAACCATCTTCCCACCACGTCTTCCTCCTTGGGGACACCGGAGGTCTTTGCAGATCTCTCTGTGTGTTCTCTCCCCTTGTCTCTGTTGATGCTCAGCCCATCAGATTCTGTAGACATGTGCCGAACGCAATTCACACTAAGCTGTGGTTCACCCTTGGAAGAGCTCCCTCCTCGGATTTCCCCACTCACGCCAAGTTGCTCACATTTTTAGAGTAGATCTCCTGCCCCCAAGTATTTTCACGTGGAGACAGCTTTCGGTATGTGCGTTCGATCAAAGATTCCCAACTTTTCATCTCTCAGTAATGCGGGCTACCTATTTTAGGAAGACTGGGCTAGCAGATCACCCACCCCGCCACCATATTAGCAATTACTTCATTACTCTCCAATTAAATGGATTTTCGTTTGAGGTAATTGTATCAGATGCGTTTAATTGCCTTCAAACTCTTTTTAGAATCTTGGCATAAGAACTTTCAGCCCACTTTGTAGATGACTTAAACTTACAAAAAAAAAGGAAGGAGTATCACCTTAGCATGTGTCCAGTACAAACCAGCAGACTCCACCTGCCTTCCTCTCGTTTTTCAGTATTTCTGATCTGCTCCGAGTTGGCACATGGGTAAAAGCTGTTAACTCATATACAGACGAAGATTGAGTCAGATCTTAAGAATGGAGGGAGCGCAAGTGAAGTACAAGGAAATCTAGCATACCATCTAGGTCTTCTTATAATGTTTCCAGACCAGATTTGTCCAGAGAGAGCCTGGACCAGTATGGCTGAGACATCTCACGTGTCCCCAAATAAAAGGTTCTGACTCTGATGATTTCTGTTTTTACAATGTAGTAAATTATTTTTTTTAATAAAAAGATAGTGAACAATTCAAACCATTCTGGGAGAGAGAGAGAGGAAGAGCAGGCGAGTGCAGCCGTGAGACTCAATGTACCTAAGTGAGAATGGGGTCGGGTGGTGGGGATGGGTGGTGGGTTTGAGAGATGGAGGAGGGCCCTGGAGAGGTGAGGGCGATCAAGATGCATTGATTGTCCTCACACACCGGCTTCTGAACGGAAACCTCTCTGTTCAACTGCCACTATTACAACTACAACTGCCACTAATAACAGTAATCATGATGACGATGACAATGACAATGGTGGTGGTGGTGGTGGCGGTGATGATGGTGAACTCGCCACATACTGGATTCAGCCTATGAAGTCAGAGTGTCTGAAATCTGAAGTGATCTCCCTCAAACCTCTTCCATCTGTCAACTCCTTCAGTGATTTCAAACTGAGATTAGCGGGAAAAGAGAGGAACAGGAGGCATTAGAGAGTCTTAAGAATTACACCACAAGCGGGTGCATACACACACACACACATTCACACGCCCATCTTCAGTTTCTAGTCAACTTACAGATCTATTACTTAAAACATTGCCCCTCTCTCTAATTGTGCTACCTTGCTAGGCCTCCTGTGTTCTCCTCTGACCCATTCCGATCTGATCCTATTTTCTATTCAAATTCACCCCGATTCCTTTAGTCTGCTAGAAATTAACACTCATCTCAGCTTTAATCCATTTTGTTGATGACCCTAATGTTTGATGCGAGGTGCATCTCTCTCATCTTTTAGACAAATCAAATCGGATCCTTGACAAACAACCACAGAGCAGAGCCCCGACGGGGGTAAGGGGCCGTTTCCTGATGGGAGACAAAACATTTGCACGCCGACTCGCCTGCGCCTGCACCCACTGTACTGAGAGCTGAAGTCCTGATATCAGGAGCTCGGCAGCTTAGAACAGAAAAAACTAAATGATTATCCACCAAACCCAATGTCTCCCCGAAGGCCTGGAGATTACACGTGTAATAATCAGGCTGGCCGGCCAGGAGTGAGGCTTAGCGCTTCCATTTATTTATTGTATTTATTGAATGGAGCCAGGGCTCCTCCACCCCCGGGAACATTAACAAACATGAAAGCAACCACCGAAGGAAAGAAAGAGATATATAAATAAGGAACAACCACGCCACTAAAGTTTATAACCTGGAACATGCAGCCCTGAACGGTACCGTGGAACGTTCCAGAAATTTTCTGTTGTGTGTTAAAGCGACGGAAGCGCAGCTCCACTCACCAGAACAACAAGGATTCCTAAACTCTCACATGGGGCATTTATAATGCATCCGCCCCTCTTACTTCTTGCTCGGATTACCATGCCATGTGAAATAGGTAATGGTCCTAAATGTTTGCCTGTCTTCGTGCATTCTTATCAGTTGTGTTTGTGCATTGCAATTATTTTATGTTTCAGACTCCCATTAATAATCTGGTTTTTTTTAACCAAAAAACAAGATCACTCAGGATCCTTTATCAGTGTACTAGCTTGTCAGTACAAACAGGTCATTATTTCACTCAGAATAGACCGAGACTGACAACCTGTAACATTTGTTCTTCTGTCCTTTGGATTTTTCAACTCATCGCATACCTGATTTCACATGCTTCCTTGTATGTTTCTCTGATGAACTTGTAGGTACAAAAAAGCAAAAAGAAAAAGAAAGAACTGGAACTCCTCCCACCCCCAAGCCCAATTTGAAATAACTATTGCCAACATGAATGGAGAATGTATCACTTTTCATCGTTTTTGTTTTGTTTTTAAAGGCTTGAGGCAATTATTTTCTCAGATTCTATGGAAAATTCTCTCCTCAGACAACTTCACTGGAAAAGCCATTATCCTAGGTCAAACACCCAGAACACATTTGAACAGTGCTGTGTGCTCTCTTTTCTGTAGCTATTGCTTTTAAGGTCTGACTCCTCCCTTTCCTTTGTGGTTATTTCTAATAAACAGAAGTGTGTGTGTGTGTGTGTGTGTGTGTGTGTGTGTGTGTGTGTTCTGGGGTGAGATAATGAAGGAAAAAAGAGTGGGTTATAAAATACAAAATAAACGTACATGAATACAAGCATAATAAAATAGGTGGAAGCAGAATCCATGATGGTTCTTTTGTGCATTTACTTAAAGATCACTTAAATGCTAAAGTTATTGGAGAGATGGTTTTTGAAGAGAAAGCAGAAAGACTTTAAGACCTTACTTCATATATACATATATATATATATATATATATATGAATGGGATTAGGTTGGTGGTAGCAACTATGGTACTAAGGAAAACCACGCTATCTCTCGGAGTTTGCTGCTCATTCTAAGTTAACAAGCAGTTAGGACCTCACTCGGCCTGTGGAAGCTTTGGTGGGAATTTCAGCCAATGAGGCCTCTCACCCTGATTGAACCTGTGTCTTAACACCAAGAACACTCAACACAGGTCCGTCACATGCCAGAACCAGCTTTCCCGGCCCATGAGTTTCGTGAAATGCAATAGAATTAACCCTCCATTTGTATTTTCAGACTCAAAGCACATCAGGAGAATTATAAATTTCCCAATTGACAACGGAGGGAAATGAATATTGTTCGTATTTACTTTGGGTGGAAAACAGAGAAGGCACGGGAAAGATAAATATTTGAAAGCTGCAAATGAGGCTAGATTTAGTTTTCTTCAATTTCTGGTGTTCTATCCTGTGGCCAAGTTTCTTTGTCCTTTGTCTTTTTCCATTTTCTTTTTCGGTCTAGGTTTCCAATAAAAGAACTGAAACTTGAATTATAGTGGAAAAAAAAATCTCAAGGATATTTTTAAATCCTCCTGTTTTTTTTTTTTTTTAAAGTACCTAAGGGAGTAAGGAACACAAGCCAGGGTTTCTGTGCTTTTTCTTGCCTTCGAGGAAGGCAAGAATAAATAGTGACTGTCCCATTTCCCCAGAACTCGGGTGAGGCAAAAAGAAGAAGAAGAACATATTTTAAGCAGGACATTTATTACTGAAAAAAATAAATAAATAAAAGGGAGGGTGAGACGATTCTAATTTGGAGGCGCAGGGGGAAAAGGCTCCGTTGTAGCAGTTGAATTTCACCGAGTGAAAATCTGGCTTCACCCCTCCACGTGCACAGTCATTTCTCGGCCAAGCTCTCCTCAGCTCCAAGACAGACAGCACAGGGCTAAGACAGAAGCCAGAGGCACACAGAGAAGGCCGGAGCTGTGAGCATGGCCCAGCAGGAAATACAACAGATAAACAAAAATGGTGGGGCCGTGGAAGGTCTTCCCTGGGGTCAGGGTCACACGGGCCCTGCAGACGCAGGGAGGAAGGCAGATGCACACTCGTGGAGCAATGGGGGGGTCTTGCTGAGCCCGGGGGACTGATCACAGGCTTTTCGAACACTGGCTACATCCTGCATCCTGGAGAAGAGGAAGCCAGTTTCTGGGATCCGTCTTGGTTTCCTCACTACACCTGGGAGAATTCCAGTCAGATTTCTGAAGGGAGCTCTCCTCCAGGCACGGGGGAACATTTACAAAAGAAAAGAAATGAAGCTATGCACTCCAAGATCCCACCAGACAAGAGAAATAAGAAGATAGAACCCCACGGGGGTGGGAGGGGGCGGCAGTGGGGGATTTCTTTTGTGACCACGCATCCTTAAACATCTAAAAGCCAACTGGAGAGCTCCGCCGTCTCCGAGCCCAGAGTCCAGGCCTTCTCCTTCAGGAGAGCCGGCCGTAAAAGGTTATTGATCGGGTTCTGAAGGACACGGCTCTGGCCAGGAGGAAGCCGGCACCGGGTACAGGTGTGAGAAATTAACGAGGGCTTTGTGAGCACCCACGCCCGGGCGTGGGATGGGTGGGCGGGCAGGCGTCCATCTATATGATAATACATTCCCGCACTTCATAAAACCAGTGATGTGAGGACGTATCGATCTCTCTGTGAGCTAAACAGAATTTGTCAGAAAGACCAAGGAGTCTGCTCACTCTTCACGATAAGAGCGTGTAAAATGTACTGTCTTTTTAGTTTCTCGTTGTTTCTGGCCAGAAAATGCTAGGAGGACATGTATCCAGTGTCTAATTTACCTATGTGACATAGTGGATAATTCCTCCAAGGTAGGGAGACAGGAAAGAAATTCTACCTGGATGTTTAAAATATGTCTAGAATAACAGAAAGGGTAACACGGCTCAAGATGCATTGTACTCATTGTCTGACTTGTTGAACCCCTTTATATAACTACTTAATAGAAGAGTACAAAAAAAAAACAAAAAGCATCGACCTAACAAACTGACCTATTGAACAAAAACTCCTCTGTACAGCTACTTAACTATAATGACTGACTGCCCCCACCTGGATTGACCTCTGAGGCCCGAGGCCCTCACACTCTTAGTTGTAAAGTGTATTTCTCTTTATGCAACTCTGGTTACCATAGAACCATCGTCTATCAAAACAAAGCGATCAGGATTCTGCATATGAGGTTTCAGCTTCCATCCCTGTGCTGAAATTTATACAGACCGTCTTAAAGTGGAAAGCGCTCAGACACGACACTTCAAATGAGAGGGGAGAAAGGAGACCCCTGTTTACCAGACGTGTGATGAGTCGTAAAATTTCACCCCCCACAGCAGCAAGGCGATGGTTGGTTTTTGGCTCACTTGGATTCCATGCAAACCTCCTCTCCCCGGCTGCCTTTGTAAGGGACAGGTATAAATAACCTGAGGATGGGGATTCTATAAATCAGGGGAAAGAGCCCCAGATAGATGGTTTCCCATGTAGATGTAAGAAGGCCCTCCTGAGATGTTTGCTTAAAATGCCTGCTGGGAAAGGGAGCCGTGAATTCTTAGATCACAGATGCTGCTCTTCGTGAGGCAACCCAAAATTCCTCCACTACAGTTGCATCTGACACTGGTAGAGGTGGAGGAAAGACATGGGGAAATGGATCCAAGTCTTGATGGAAACTTCTTGGAGGAAGTTCCTGTGGAATAAGCACCCTCGAGTGTTCAAGGCGTCAAGTGTCAGCGTTCAGTTAAGGAGTCGGGTGGGAATTCTGCGTCGAGCATGGATTTGGAGCCATTAGGAACCCATATCCCTTGTCCTGGCTACACAGCCAACTATTTCCAAATCAAAGACACATTGAAAGGTACCAGAGAGATGGCTTTGCGACTCTGTGACTTTCCCTGGCAAATGCATCCCCAGCACAGTGGTGACATGAAATGCTACTTCGCTTACGTTTTTCGCATCCACCATGAACCACCTTGCCTGTAGATTTCTTCTTTGCGTGCTTTTTCAATGAAAGGAGATACGAAGGCTGCTCTAACAGAAGTGTGTAATATCCTAGACAAACCATTCTTAACTATTTGTAAACATTTGAATGATGATTCTTTTGAGCACGCGGGCAATCTATGCGCACCAAAAACTTCAGCACGCATGATGCTTTCTTCCTAAATGAGCTGGACCTAACACCATGGATCTTTAAAAAAAAAAATGTGTGTAACTAAACGGAGTCCTGAATGGCTGGGAAACCCAGGAGTCAAAAGCTCATCTCTTTAAAGACGTGCTCAGACACCCTTCTACTATTCTGCTTCACGATTAGGAGCATTTAATTTTTCAGCCTTTCAGGAGAAATCACCCACAAAGCTGGAGGCTGGAGTGGATGGTGTGGGGAGAGACTGGCCTGTCCTGGTCCCCAGGGAAAGGGGACGCATCACAGAGCGCGTGGTGGGAAAAGTCTGTGGCTACGTGTCACGTTTAAACTCCAGAGCCTGGTGCACATTTGATCTTCAATACAGATGTGAGGCTTTGCTGCCTGAACGTGAAAGTCTAATATAAGGGAAGATTCTGAAAGAGATCATCACACTCACACACACACTAATAATAATAATAATAACAATAATAATAAATAGTAATCCAGGTGGCCACTTGCTGGATAGAGGAATCAATACCAAGATCTAGAAACTCACAGAGAGAAGACGGTGTCCGATCGAGAATGCAGTGGAAAGCTGCGTCTTTCCCCGTGTAATTCGCTTGCTAATAAGCCCCCCCTGACCATCCCCAAACGCCGCGCTCTTCCCGCCGTGGGATTTCCACATTCATTCTCTTCTGATTTCCCATGTGGCTGGAGGAGCGCTGCCCTCCCTCCCCTCCTCCCCCGCCCGGCACCCCCATGCCCCCACTTCTGGACCGGGGTAGACAAGGCCGAGGTAGGAGCCAAGGACTGGTTGGATCCCGTGTCCTCACGGGAGAACAAAACCAGCACACAGAACCCCCCAGCGCACCGGGAGCGCGCAGCCCGGCGCGGGGCGGTCCCCGGGAACGCGGGGGAAGCGAGGCCTACCGTTCTCGTCCTCTGACTTATTCTCATTGTCTGAGTCAGTCAGAGTCAGGGCGGAGTTCTCCCGACTGGACAGGCCGGAGCTGCGTCGGGACTTGAGCCCTCTCCCCCACAGTCTGATGGCGTGCTCAGGAGACATGCCGCCCTCCGTGTCCGAGTCCGCGTCCGAGCCTGTGCTCAGGGAGAAGCCCTGGTGCAGGATGCCCAGGTCGGAGCAGTAGGTACTTCGGTGAGGGGAGGGTTCACACATGCTCAGCTCCGCCAGGGTGAAGTTACTCCCTGCAGTGACAGCAACAGAGAGAAGGGGGAAGGGCGTGAGACGCGGTCCACAGGCCAGCGGCAGGCTCCCCCGCACACACACGCGCGTGCACACGCATGCACGCGCATGCACACACGTGCATGCACACACGTAGACACACATGTACACATGCATGCACACACATGCACACACGCAGACACACGCGTGCACACACGCAGACACACGCGCGCAGACACACGCATGCACACACGCACACACATGTACACATGCACACACACGTACACACGCACGCAGACACACATGCACATATGCGCGCAGACACACGCATGCACACACACGCACACATGCAGCCACACGCATGCACACACACGTAGACACACGCATGCACCCACACATGCACACACATGCACACGCAGACACACACATGTACACACATGCACACACGCAGCCACATGCACACAGACACACGCATGCACACACATGCACACACACGCACACACACACAGACACATGCACACACAGACACACATACACACAAGCATGCACACACGCACACAGACACGCATGCACACACACATGCACACACATACACGTGCACACACACGCACACACGCAGACACACACATGCACACACGCAGACACATGCACACACATGCACACACATGCACACACATGCAGACACATGCAGACACACACATGTACACACATGCACCCACACGCACACACAGACACACGCATGCACACGCACGCACGTATACACGCGCGCACACACGCACACACATGCACACACCCCACACATGCACACACATGCACATGCACACACATGCACACGCACACACACATGCACACACACCCCACACACACATGCACATGCAGACACACGCACACACATGCACACACTCATGCACACACATGCACACACATGCGCACACACACATGTGCACACATGCACACATATGCACACACATGTGCACACACGCACACACGCACACATGCACACACACATGCAGAGTCATGTCATTCAGCCGACAGCAAGTCTATCTTGCCCCCCATTGTCTCAGTCCTCTGTGGGCTGCCCTGCGGTGAGATCAGGTGTTCACTTCAGGGCATACCCCTCCCCTTTCATCTATGAGATTCTTTTTTGCCCCCTTTTCCTCCCTTCATGTAGCTGAAAATAAAATGGGGGGGAGCAAGGCCTGCTGTTAGGAGGCCGTCACATTCGCTGCTATTCACCCAGCACTTTGTGGGTGCTGTTTCTTAACGTGGGCAAAGAGTATCTTCCGAGCGTCGTGCGGCTTTGGTGAGTGGACGGAGGCGCGGAGAATCTAAGGGACGCGCCCACTCCCACCGCACCGAACCTCGGTGGTGCCCTGAGCTTGCCTGTGCTCCAGTCACAGGGCTTGACTCCCAGTGGGGGGGACCCCCGCGGGCCTGGCCACCGGAAGCCGGGGGAGGCGCTGGGGACCTGTGTGGTGAGTGTCGGAGCTCACCTCTTCCCTCAGCTGTCAAACCCGTGCATCTGGCCCTGTGACTCCTCCCAAGTTGGCCACAGCTGGCTGACACACTCCATCCTGCTCTCTCCAGTGAGTATGTACCAGGCGACCCGGGGCTGGCCAGGCAGAAGCCCAAAGGAGGCAGCAGAGCTAGTCCTTTGGTTTCTGAAGCACATCAGAGAGGGACTCTTCAAGCCTGGCACTGGTGGCTCACACCCGTAATCCCAGCAACCCCGGAGGCTGAGATCTGAGGATCGCAGTTCAAAGCCAGCCGCGCTGGTGGGGTGGGGGGAGGGATTGGGGGAGTCCAGGAGACTCTCCTCTCTAATAAACGGGAAGGAGAGCTGTGGCTCCAAGTGGCAGAGTGCTAGCCTCGAGCACAAAAGCTCAGGAAACAGTGCCCAGGCCCTGAGTTCGAGCCCCATGACTAACAAAATATGATCAGTCAATAAAAGCGTGTGTCTACTGGGGACTGGTCAGGAGGCTTCAGCAGTGAAAATGGAAGCTCACGAGGGACAGGTGTGTAAAGGCACATCTACCCTGGGGTCAAGGGTCACAAAGCGAGGAGGGGCTTGCTGGCTCTGTACCCTCGGCGTGGTATATGTGGTACACCGGATGGGTGCATACCGAGCTCTGAACGTGGCCTGTGCCAGGTACTGTGCTTACTGAGCCCTCCCTGGGCACGTGTTGGGCATGGGGTGAGTTCCAGGCTTTATCTTGCCCGGAGGTGGGTGAGGGGTTGCTGGACATAGAGAGGGGACAGGGGTGCGGCCCGGAAGGCCGTGGACGGGCAGGTGGCAGAGTCAGACCCTGCCCCCGTGCTCTCTCCCCCATCCCACGCGAACACCAACCCGGCAACGGTGTGTTTGCACATTAAATGCGGCGTGAACAGCTCCAGGGACAGATATTTCCAGGCTTCGGTGCAAATTAGCATCGTGGAGGTCCAGTTTCGGGGGCGCACCCCCCCTCCCACCAGGCTGGCCCGCCCCCTCCCAGGTGTATCAATTACATTGGGGCTGCTCTCTGTCAATCAAACTCCTGACGTCGGTCCACACGCAGGTGTCATTGTTTCCCGGCCCTTGGCTCTAGAAGACAGCCAGCGGCCATCCGCAGTCACTTAGCCTGGCTCTAGTGTGTGACAGTCGTGCGACGTGTGATTTGCCATGTTAGTTGTGCTTCTTCCTGCGCCTGAACATCCCATCAGCTTACTTGACTATGCACGTGGAATGGAACCTACTTCTAGCCACAACCGTCACGGCGGAGTGAGACTCATTCGTTTGGGAACTAGCCCAAGCCCAGATGCCGGTTGGCATGGGAAAACCCTCCTCTATCCGCTACCTGCGGGGAGCGAGGGGCTACTCTCTGCCCGTGGTGTGGAACCGAAGGCTGGGTGTTCTCTGTTCTGGAATTCTCTACCTAGGAGCCATCGCTCCCAGTGGACATCCCAGGCAGCCTTTTAGTTTAATTTTTTATATAAATTAAAATAAAGAGTGTCCACTTTTTATTTTCTCATAGTGTACATTTATAATGACTGAAGTGCAGACTTTAATCTCATAATCTGCAAGACGAAAGGTTAGGAGTTGAGCGTTTTTATTTGTCATGACAAGATCTTTCTCAGCCGGGCGCCGGTGGCTGGCTCACGCCTGTCATCCTAGCAACTCAGGAGGCTGAGATCTGAGCATCACGGTTCAAAGCCAGCCTGGGCAGGAAAGTCTGTGAGACTCTTATCTCCAATAAACTACTCGGCAAACTGGAAGTGGCACTGTGGTTCAAGTGGTAGAGCGCTCGCCTTGAGCTGAAGAGCTGAGGGACAGCGCCCAGGCCCAGAGTTCAAGCCCTATGACCGACAACAACAACAACAACAAAGACCATTCTCTTGGTGTTGCTTTCCTGAAGCAGCCAGAAAACCTTGTGTGATATTCACGTTGTCTCGTCTGCTCAGGCTGTGACGTATTCCGGGCTCCATTTTCCCTCCACAAATAAAGCCCAGCCTACCACAACTATGCTTTCTCTTCCCTCCACCTACAAAGGGCCTTCAGCCATCCAGTCCCATCTTAAGTAGGGTGCATTAGGTAACGAAGTAACTTTTCTTCTATGTTTTCTTCCTCTTACTGTCTAGCCTGAGGTTTTATGACTTTCTGAAGTTCACCAAGAGAGAGTTGTCTGA
Source organism: Dipodomys ordii (assembly GCF_000151885.1). Classification (NCBI taxonomy): domain Eukaryota; kingdom Metazoa; phylum Chordata; class Mammalia; order Rodentia; family Heteromyidae; genus Dipodomys; species Dipodomys ordii. The sequence continues at coordinate 2,463,904 of NW_012267328.1, forward strand.
GCAAAAGACGCAGCAAGAGCATCCTGTGGTTGATTTGATCTGAGTGCTTGTGGTAAGAAGGAACAGTAGACCAGAAGCCACGTCGTACACATGATGTCCTCTCTTGGGTGACCAAATTTATTCTGATAAGAGCTTCTAGCTGGTAGTTCTATGTGTTGTCACAGAAGACTTGAGATCACCACGGATCAGGAAAACTTCGCATGCGTTTGACAGAAACGCAAGAGAAAAAAAAAGTGCACTGGTAGGCTTTTGGCTTTGAGCCTGTAGCTTTCTCCCCACAAAAATGAGCAGGCAGCATAAAGAAACTCACCCGCCGCTACACCGGATTCACACACGGGCTTCCAGGACCGGAGATTTCTTTCCCTCCCAACGCCGAATTGTTTCCTCAGAAAAATTATCTGGTAGACTCATCTCCATCTTGGAATAAGAACTGTCTTCCCAGTGCCATATCCCTCCCCCCCCCGCCCCTCCCCACCCACAACTCTGTGCTTGGAATCTTTCTGTTTGCCTCCAACCCAAGAAGAGAGAACTTCATTTCCCACGGCCCCTGCCCAAGGTCCTGAACTAAGCCTCTTGGATTTGTGGCTTTACCATGGAAGCTGGTGAGCCGTGCACATGGGGACTCGGGAAGAGCAAACCCTGGCCGACCATTTATTAGCCCACTCAACAAATATTTATCATCCCAAGAGCCGCGCCAGGCGTCGGGAGGTAACCGTGAGCATTATTACAGAAATACAGACATTAGTCAAGAGGGCACAGAAGTGAAGTACCGTCCATGCAGTTATCAGGGGAAGACAGGCAGGGGACAGAGGCATGGAAAGTCCACCCTCCCAGCTGGCCCGCCTGGTGTCCATCTGGCCATGGGGAGCAGGGGAGAGGTAGACTGCTCCAGTCTGGAAGCAATGATGGCTACTTCCGCTGGCTCTCAACCGCCTCCAAGGTTCAAGTTTCCCAATGTATTCTTCTGAATGTACGGATGTCAAGAAGAAATCAGGTTTTCAGGCAGGCCATCCTACGACCTGTAATACACTTTTGCCCACAACAGCAAAGAACTGTACAGGTTTTTGTGTGTGTGTGTGTGTGTGTGTTTTAATACCAGGTCAACTTATTGTTTTGCACTTACTTTGCTCATTGATGGAAGACTGATCTTGCTCTAACTCATCTTGTGTAATTATGTCTTTATTAACCTCCATGGCAGCTTTGGATAGAAGAAAGAGACCAGTCATTCTGTGATGCTGGAAGCTTAAGATTTCTGGCGGAAAGCAGTCAATGCTTTATCCTTCCTTTAACTATCGCATAAGGAACACAGAAATGAGGCACAGTGTTTTGGGATCCGTACAGCACCTTTCCCCTCTACCTGCCTCCTCTGCCTCTCCTAGGGCTGAAGGGACCAGCACCCCAAAGTCATTTCTTTTGCATATACCCTTGAGATCCATCTCCAGTAAGTGGTCCAATGGCTCCATAGAATGATTCAAAGACACAGGCAGTCTACTTAGAATTTGAGTACGCTTTAAGATATCGGGCAGAATGTTCATGTTGGTGATCAGAATAGGGAAGAGACGGTTGGGGGAAAACCACACCACTGGGAAGACTCTTGATGTTACAGTTCCCTTTCCTTAGTTCAGCACCTTGGACCTATCCAGAACATCTCCACAGCTTGGATTAGGGAGAAATTTAGCTACAATATTAAGCCTTGCCCTTCGACCCGTTCATTCCAACTGGACACTCGAGTCCGAGGAAAGATATGTCCACGCGTCATGACCGTGGCTTTATTTTATAGGGTCTTTTTTTCCCCCTCTTCTTCTTTTACCAACTTCTCACACTTTGAAATAACCTTTAACTAGGCGAAGCACATATGTAGCTAAGTCAGAATTATCATGTCATCATAATACCAGGGTGTACAAATAGCACTGAAAATGTCAGCATTTGAGCAGATTTTTCTAGTATGAGGGCAAGAAGATAAAAGTTAACGGGAGTACAGGGCGGAATGCAGTACAGAAAACTCTTATTATCTCCATGTTACCAGCGAAACTCCCTGAATGGCCAAGGAGTAATTTGACATGGAGAAGGGAAAACAGCCACACCACCAAAATAGTCACTAAGGACCACCTGGCAAATGGAGCCGTCCACACTGTTGCTCGCTCGTTTTCTACAAGCTTCTCTCCCACGTCTGTCTCTACATGGGCAGCTAAGCCGTCAACCACTGTTAGCAGCAGAGAGAGAAAGAGACAATGCCGACGTGGAACTTGCCGGGGATGTTTGTACAACCGCAGATTCTCCAAAGGCTGGTAAACGTCACGAGCAGAGAGCTACCCGCATTACAAGCAGGGGCGCTGGATCCAAACAAAGCCCGGGAACCATAGAAAACACAGGGGGCTTTGCGAGCACCGAGAGGAAACCTCTCCAAGACCGTCTGAGCACGCTCTGGTTCAAGTGCTCCACGAGAGGACCCCACGTCCCTTCCCCCTGGCTGTACCCCAAATCCCTGGACATTACGTAGGAAGCCACACAGTGTGCTTTGAATATAAAATCCCCCCCCCACTCCAGATACACACATACAGGGACTCCTATGTTGAAGGACGGAGGCTTGCTTCCCACCACTGGACTGCACGGGTGCTGGTTTTGTCGGTGGACTGATGCAGGGAATTAATAGTGGAATGGGTAGTCGGCTAGGTATGACCTAATTGGGGAAAGTAGGTCAGCTGGGAGTGAGGCATTAAAGGATAGGTATGCTAGCCTCTCTCTCTCTCTCTCCCTCTGCATTGAGACTTGAAAAGTGTATGTGTATACATGTATACATAGGTAGACAGACATATATACTCTTGGCATTGAAGTGTATATATTCTCTCTCTCACCTTCTGTCTCTATGCGCAGGGGTGTGTGTGTGTGTGTGTGTGTGTGTGTGTGTTCTCTTTCTCTCTGTCCTCCCTCCGCCCCCCAGCATTGAATATTATTTTACTCTCTTCTCTTCTTTCTCTTTCTGGGCACTGAAGTGTACATATCATCTCCCTCTCCTCTGTCTGCACTGAAGGATGTGTGTATGTGTGTGTGAGGACTGCATTCTATATATTATCTCTCTCTCTTCTCTTTTTATCCTTTCTCTTTCTTGGCACTGAAGTGTATATATTCTCTCCTTTCCTTCCTTCCCTCTCTCCCTCCCTCTCTCCTCCTTGTCTCTCTCTCTAGGCATTTAAGTGTACATATTACCGACCCCCCAGCGGTGAGTTCCTTGGATTGTATTTCACCCCAAGTATCCTAGATTTGATGTTGGAAAAAAAAATCCACCCAACAGACACAGTAATGGGAACAGACAGAAGAGGACTGGAGAGTTCTAGGCCAGTGTCATGGGAAGATGCGCTCCTCCACCCCCATGGATAAATCACGAAGACCACATGAAGTGGAGAACACGTTCTCTTCCAGAGGCCGAATGCCACTCCTGACCCCCACAATGGGGCTGGTGGAGGCCAGGAAAAGGCCGGACCTCTCCCCTGCCCTCTCTTCCCCGTGGGGGACAGGCCGGGTGGGAGACTTCGCCATGCTTGCAAACAAGCATGTGTCTCTTTCCTTGAGCAAATGTTCATGCCCATATTCCGAAGTCAGGAAAATAAATAGGGTCCCCAAAAATACTTTTGGAGGTGCTTGAGAAAAACGATCGCTATCAGTATGCGGAACTCCCTTGAATTATAACAACTGAAATAATTCAATCTAAGGTCTTCGGTCTCGTCAGATAGAATGTCAACAAGGAAAGTATGGCAACTCTAAGTAATGAAGTGTGCATTGTATTTCTTTTTGATTACCCAAATTACCTTAGCAATTTGGGTTTTTTTCATACTTAAAATAAATATTTTGAATTGAAACATTCAGTGATTATACCTATGTATGGACTACATAAAATAATCAGTCTCACACAATTACTAACATTGTCTAAAACATTGTTTTCATACAAAAACAAACAACTATGCGTTGGAATGAGCAATGATCACCGTTTTGAAGCGTCTGTTTAGGAATTCTAATGTTCCACGCTTACATTTACTAAAAAATTTCATGTAAACTCTCTCTTAATGCCCTTCTAAAGTTCATCTGCTTTTACACATTCAGATATTTTCTCAAATGTTGACAAAACTGTTCCCCAAAAGATCCCAGAGCTTAAAACTACAGAGTAGGTAGACATGTATTATTATTCATAAAAAATTTAAGCCAAATATTTAGACTTCAGGGAGTGTATTTTAAGAGGCATGATTTTCCATGTGTTAATACCTAAAATGTATTTCTGTTGTGTTTATAGAAGTTTACAGTAACGATTTTAATCCACACACAGGTATCTGATGTGCCAAAATGTTTATGGTTTTTAAGTATTCTGATGCCCAAAAGTAAAAATTTAAAAAAAAAACAAAACAGATTCCTGATCAAAATGGCGTCCCTCAGTCCTGAAGCGGTGGAGTTTTTCACTTTCCAAGCCGAACAAAGCCCAATTTGGAAAACCCCAAAGCAGTGACAACAAAAGGTCTGGGTGAAGAAGAGGCAGAAACAAACGGAAACAATGCCCGGGAGCCTCGGGAGCTACAGACTCCTTTCCACCGATGGAAATTCCAACAAGATTGAAAATCAATTCCTGCATTACACACGGTATCAATCATGTAGTCTGAGGGAGGACACATGCATCCATCAGACTACCAGAGACCTGCTTTTCCAATATATATATATTGGATTAATTATATATTATATATAATAAATATAATCACAGGGGGAAAATAGACCACCAGGAGTTAGCTTTAATAGTCTAGTTGTTTTCTGAGGAGGGCAAGCAGATTCGTTCACATTTGCTGAGTGTTCTATAATGTGGCAGGCACAGTCCTAACTGATTTTACGCAGTTTCCCAATTAATTAGGACAGAAGACCTATAAAATAGTCAATGTATCTAACCCAGGGTTGAGAGCGCGTTAGAATGTCTGTTTTAAAAATAGTTGTTAACCGTAATAGTCTTAGAATTAATTACTCCTGCTGAGTTTCTGTTTACTCATTGATACAATCTATATAAAATACCCGCTACCTTCACAGGTCTGCACTGAATTAGGTAAGGCGGGTGCCAGCTCTTAACAACATTACCTGCCACAGAATAACGCTACACGTAATCATTATGATCATCACCTTGCTGATAAACTATTCAATTTCTTGATTCCCCAATGACTAACATTTTCTAATTTTTTTGGCGGGGGGGGGGTCTGGTCGTGGGGCCTGAACTCTGGGCCTGGGCGCTGTCCCTCAGCTCTTCAGCTCAAGGCTAGCGCTCTACCACTTGAGCCACAGCGCCACTTCTGGCTTTTTTCTTTTTGCTTATGTGGTACTGAGGAATCGAACCCAGGGCCTCAGGCAAGCAAGGCAAGCGCTCTACCACTGAACCACCTTCCCAGACCTAATATTTTCTAATTTTTGAGTCAGTTTAAATATTTCAGAGCAATGTGTTTTTACAGGGGTTTTCCCTGTGAAAATTGCGCTCAAATGGGTTGGCGCAAAGTTATCCCTATGTTTCTGAGTATTAAATTACATTTTCACTAGTTTTGCAGCAGCCTGTATTTTGCGTTCATTTCTATTACTTATTATTATGTCTATATTCTTCTTACTAGATTGTTTCCACTATTGATTCTTTTCCTCCTTCAACTTGACAAAACTGTATTATACTTGGTTTTCTTGTTCAGAAATTGTTTCTAAGTAGTTGAGCAAAGGGGTCTCAATTTATTATGTCAATTTATGAGTACAATTCATCTTGAACAATGTCACCCCTTCCGTCATTCTTCCTGAAAATTCGACTCTGATCCTACTGTCTGGATATGTTCTTTCGTTTATTAGCATATACTGTAAAGCAAACAAATCTCCCTTACCTTTGCATCCACTCATTTATTTTCTATACCTTTAGGTTTTTATATGTGGTGTCTATATGTTCCATCCTGCCTTTCATTGATAATCATTTCAGGCTCTGCCTTTTTAAGCACTGAATCCAATTTTGTATTTGTAAGACTATCAGCCACTGAAGACAGGTACTAGAATTTTGCATGGTGCTGGAGTTTCTTCCTGGTGTTTTCGTGATGCTTGGTGTAGTTTATTTAAGGCTGTGGGTGTGTGCGTTAGGTTTAGTATTACGACACCTTTTTTTTTTTTAAGTCACTACTGGGGCTTGAACTCAGGACTAACACCTTCTTCACTTAGCTTATAGGCTCAAGGCTGGGACTTGTACACTTGAGCCACACCTCTCCTTCTGGCTTTTTGCTGGTTGGTTGGAGATTAATTTTTTTCTTTTTCTTTTTGCTGGTTATTTGACTATTTTTTTGGCTGCCTCAAGAATTCTTTTACTTTCCGTGAGGCCCTCAGTTTGTGGTTATTCTTGTTAAACTGTTTATTATTTCTACGTCGCCATTGTTCTGACCAGAAGATGGGGAAATGGCACATTTGCCTTATACTGGCAAAATAACAGAATAAACAGAGTAAAAAAATATAACAGAGTCAATACATGTGATTCCAGACGTCTGTGAGGAAGGAATGAGGATCATGGTGCAAGGCCCACCATGGTAAAACGTAAACAGACATCGGTCTCAGCTCACAGCCCGGACAGAGTTGGCTCACACCCCTGCAATCCCAGCCGTCTGGAAAGCAAAGCTAGGAGAATCACCATCTGAAGTCAGCTATGGGGAAAACACAAATGAAAACCCTCTCTGAAGCGTAGCTAAAGGGCAAAAGATCAGGAGGCCTAGCTCAGGGGACGCAGTACCCACCTGGTCAGTAAGTGAGAGGTTCTGAGCTCAAAAACAAAAATCCCAAGCCACCTTAATAAATATCAGTTCTTACTGCCATCATTAGTACTTGCTAGAAAGCGCAAAACCATGAGGTAAGAGCGAGAAACAAAATCCTATATTCAAGTTGACTTCATCACCATCTGGAGGAAATGCAGCTCCTCCTTAAGCTTCGTGTGTTTTGATACCTTTAATGTTCTCCCCATTCGGTTGGGAGCTTCTCAGAGCCATGCAAACATATTTGATGGATCCATTGGGCTCGGCCAGCATGGAATGGAACTTTGACAGAGGTAAACCTCATTAGCATTCTCCGCCTTCCCCCAGGCCTCTGTTTCTATCCCCGACCTGATGTTTTGAAAACATTTTGACTTTCTCATCAGCGAAAGATTATTCTAGATCTCAAGAGTTAATTAACTCGTCTACAGTCTGACATCCAAGGAGACGGATGGGTTGGTCTATCTCTGGGGAAAAGGTGTATGCGCGGCAGATACTTTTTAGAATATATGCATGGCATATCTATATCTATGTAGATATTTTAGTATATGCCTGACAGATATTTAACTCAGTAACTATTCAGAATCTCTACTGCCAAATACACTATTTGGGGGGTGGGGGAGACATGCTATGTGATACGCCTTTGGAAAACAATTCTTTTAACTGACGGCTTTATTGCCAGCTACTGTGAGGATCCGAACCCGTGTCTGAATCCATGCTTTTCGTATCTAGCCACCGTGCTTACCCTAGAACGGCAAGACGGCAGCTTCCTGCTGACTGTTTGCATCTGTTCCACAGAGAGAACACTGGGAATGGGGTCAAGAATTCTCCTTTTCTTTCTTCCCCACCTTGTTTCCAAACACCCATCCTAGGCTACAAAAATACACGAAGGGCCTCGGTCGCACCGTGCATCGGACAGCTGCCGAAGTGCTGGGCTGTGGAGCCGTGCTAAGCCGAGGTCAGAAAGGGAGTTCAGGAATAGAAGGCAGGGCTGGCTAAATAGAGTGAAGGAAAAAGAAAACCTCTGCCAGCCCAGCTGAAGCACCGCCGCATCCGTGCTGTGGAGCCTGTGGGGGGAGATGGGATAACCAAGGAATAGCGCCACACGCCAGTCCTCCACCACACCCGTGGTCCCAAGGTGGCCTCAGCCTCGCAGCGAAGGGCTTTATTCTCATCGTCCTCTAACAGGACGGACGCACGGAGGATTCCAGCGTGACCTGGGGTTCTCTATTTCCATCTGATCGAAGCCCGTGGTCCAGCTCTAGGGCCCGGTCCCGATGATGCCCGTTCCTTTGTGCAATCCATGAATGCTTACTGACATGAAAACAAAATGAACCACCTGACGGATCTTTGCCACTACCCACCGAAAACTTTTGCCCATCCCCTTCCCCCTACCAAAAAATGCCTACTTCTGCCAGCAGAGCTGCTCCCTCCCCGGAACAACGCATCATTACAACGCAATGCCACAACTGGGCTCTATGGAGGTATACTTCTGCCCGGCGGGACCTGGCAGGTGCGTTAAGGAAGCGGCACGTGGTGAGCGTCCATCTGAGGAGCCACGTGGCTCTTGTGTTGTCAAAGGGGACCGTGGCTGTGCCCGCTGCCTTCGGGTGCTAGTCAGTCCACGGTGGACGTGGCTAGCTGGAGCTCCATGCTCCTGTGCCAGGAGGAGTTCAGGGGCTCACGAATCCCCGGACCCTCAATGCAGGGTGGTCAGGGATCCACGGAGGCCTATTCTTTCCAACTCTTCTGGCATCAGTTTCCTCCGAATAAATCACTCTTGTGTGTGGTATGCTCCATCTCCATTTGGATAAGAAAATCCAAACAGGCCTTTCAGGAACACCCGCCCAGCAGCAGCAGCAGCAGGGATTCAGGCAGGCCCCAGCTGACTTTCCTGACTACCTGGCAGGTTTTCCATGAGCGTAACTCGGGTTCGACAGCGACAAAATGTGCGCTAGGTACCCCGGAGGGCCACAGAGGCAGAGAGGAACTCTGGGCTCCTGCGTTCACGGATGGCGCGGGTTTAGAAGGGAGATGAATAGGGAAAGAGAGCGTGACAGCCCACCGCGCATCGGTTTGTTTTCTACCCACACTGGCAGGAGTGAGCGGGCAGTCCACGTGGGTAGGGTCAGGTTTCTTTCGTGCTCTGGAACACCTGACATGGATGAGGAGTTTGTAGGTGCCCAGAGGCCACTGGGTCCCCCCGGGGCTTCAGGGTGGAGGTGAGGGTGTCTTCTGATAATCCAAGAAAAGAAGCTGCAGCACGGGTGCGATGTGTTTACCCATCTGACAGACGTCTGTGGCTTCACATTGTTGATCATGTGCTAGGCGCCATGGCTGGGTTACCAACCATTCCAGGCACAACTGTAAATAATCCTCATAGAAAAATCACAAGGAAGTTTGTGCTTCCAAGAAAAGAAACACTTCTAAAGAAGAGGTAAAGGAAACCTTCCTCCCTCCCTCTCTCTCTCTCTCTCCTTCCTTCCTTTCCTTCCCTCCTTTCTTCTTTCCTTCCTTCCTTCCTTCCTTTCCCTTCCCTCCCTCCCTCCCTCCCT
>NW_012267328.1:2473687-2582229 GCF_000151885.1 Dipodomys ordii
TCCTTCCTTCCTTTCCCTTCCCTTCCTCCCTTTTTCTTTCTCCCTTTCTCTTTTCTTCCCTTCCTTCTTTCTCTTGTTTGTTTGTGCTTTCTTCTCGTCTTTGTGTCTGTCTCCGTGTCTGTCTGTCTATCTCTGTTTTCAGCACTGGGGATCAGAACCAAGGTTCTCCTCGGGCTAGGAGAGGGCTTCACCACTGAGCTGCATCTCCTGCCCTCGGCCTACACTGCACGCACGCCTTTTACTATGAATAAAGGAGAAAGAAGCCCAAGATGGGCTTTGATGGGAAGCTGAAGACTGGGCTTTGCTGTGTCTCCATGACGGCTCAACCACACTGACACTATCCCACAGGCCCCCGGGGTCCCCAGACCCCCACGAGGCTGCTCTCCTGCTCCTCTTCAGGACAGGGGTGTCCACAAAGATTTGCTGAGTTAATTAGACATAGGAAGATTCAGAAGAGAGAGGAAGAGCAGCCAATTCTGTTCATCAAAAAAAAAAAACAAAAACAACAAAACTAAACTTGCCAAGTACAGGTGGCTCACGCCTGCCATCCTAGCTACTCGGGAGGCTGAGATCTGTGCATCGTGGTTCAAAGCCAGCCCGGGCAGGAAAGTCCGTCAGCCTACATTTAACCATCAAAATGCCAGAGTGGAGTTGTAGTTCACATAGTAGAGCAATAGTGGACAAACTCAGGGGCAGTGCCCAGGCCCTGAGTTCAAGACCATTAGAGGTGCGTGCGCACGCACACACACACACACACACACACACACACACACACAGAAGAATGCACGTTCTGCCTCTTCCTCAAATTTTCCTTCTATGTGCTTTCTTCATCTTGATATAAAAATGAAATCCTGATGCAAGTAAAAATATAAAGCGGCCCCCGCACAGTGTTTTCTGCATTTCTCTCAACCATTCTAGCAATTGCATCTTCAAAAAACAACAGCAAAGCCAAGGACCCCCACCCCCACCCCCTAAAAAACAGAAAAGAACAATCACCTCTGCCCCAGCCACAGCCCAACATGTGGCACTTCCACAGCTTGTGCCAGGCACCATGGCAGACAAAGGCATCTGTAGATGCATTGCTATTTTTCTGCCTGCTAGCAGGTCTTCCAACCAAGAAATGATCGGCCCCCGCCCCGGTGCATATCTTAGAACCAACGTGACCCTGTCACACCCATTTCAAAATGGACAGTACGGTGCCATTGATTCCTTCATTCTCCCAGACCTCAAATAACAAAAAGTTTATGTGTGTATTTATTTCTGGGCTGGCCTGCCTGGCTCAGCCAAGGCGGCCGGTTTAGCAAGCATGCACAGATTAGTCGGGAGTATGGTTTCAGGCATTTCTAGGCATTTCTCCCTCGTGTTCCTGAGCATGAGCTGATAAACACTTCAAAGTAAACCGCTCATAAATATGAAATGAAAAGCCGAGGGATCGTCCTGCGCGGCTTTGAGATACAAATCTCTTTATTCCCTTCTGAAGTGGGCTTTGATTGACATAATGGGTCACAGATCCTGTCCAGAGACACACTGCCTGCCCCCTCCCCTTTCCTCTGGAGACTAGGGGGAGTTTAAAGAAACCCACTTCAGAAGTTGGTGATAGACAGCCTACTTGAAAAAAAATAATAAAGTCGGATCCTATATTAAATAACTTATTATTTTGCGTTAATGCTGTCTTTGACAACCATGACATATGTCAAGGTTTGACAACATGTTCTCGCGAAGACATTATTAGCTACAACTCCGAGAAGACGATTGCCAAAGAGAAAGAAAAAAAATAGTGCCATCTTCTTTCTTCTCTGAATTGTTGCTACGTATGTAGACCCTTCGTCAGCCGGGAGAGAAAACACTCCATTAATTCATTCATAGTAGGGACCTAAAATCCTGTCATCTCAAAGGGCACGTGGAGAAACACGGGCCACGGAGGAGTGATTATTGTCGGTGTTGTAAATAAACATTCTGCGAAGAGGAAAAAGAAACTCACATTGCCTGATTTTCCAAGGACAATAGGTTACAAAAATGGTGGGAAGGTGGACACCAGAACTGTGTTGACACCTTAAGTTTTTAAAACTATCTGCCTGCCTGGAAGAGATGAGCATTTCCAACGGTACACGCAGCATCGTTTGCCTTACGTGGTACGAATTCCCACGGCTCACAGACGCCAGGCAGCTCACAGATGTTTGCCCAGCCAACCTTGGTGCAATTCAGCATGGATTAGCAGGAGGGAGAGCCGTGCAAGTCTCAACTGGGAAAGCGCCACCCTGCCCAGAGATAGCAGGGTTCTGCCATTTGAGAGAGTGGCGGCCATACTGACAGAGAGGCAGCTTTGCTGGGGGTTTTTCACATCAGTGTAGAGCTTATAGAACTCTGAGGGATCTACCGAGGTGACGGAGACCACAGCACCAAAGTGGCATTGGAAGGGGACCTCTGTCTCTATTGTAGGGGATGCTGTGCACTTACTATTCGAGTAAGACCTTTGAGGAATGAGAAGAGGATGGGCGAAGAATAAAGGCTTTCAATCAGAGAGAGAGAGAGAGAGACAGACAGAACCTCCAAACCATCCACTCCAGCCGGGAGCAGCTCCAGACGTGAAGGGAAGGTTTGATTACACCCGGTCCTCTTCTGGGCCCTCAAATCACAGAAATGGCGCGTCGTTACTGAAGTAAGGAAAACTTAGAAAACTTATTGTTTGTTCCAAGATGATAGTGTTGTTATACATAGAACAGATCCGGCTCATGCAGCTCAATCCTCCCGACTCAGTCTTCTAAGGGCTGATGGGAAACTTATAAACAGCCAATAAAGATCATGTTGTGAACAAAGAGCTCACGGCCACCCGACTTGGTGGGGCATGTCTGTAATCCCAGCCCTCAGCGGAGTCTGAGGTAGCAGAGTCTCTAGCTTGAGGCCTGGTTGGGCTACATAGAAAGAGACAAAAAACAAAAACCCACAGACTTTTGGCCTAAGACTCTCTCATTCTCTTCTAATCTTCTGCCCAGAGATGGAGCCTGAGTGTCAGAGAGTTGTTGTTATTCTTCAAAATTCCCATTCGCCTTCCATAACATAAAAGTACCACTAGTTGGACTTGAACTTAACTTCCTGGGTTTAACAAGAAGTTCTCCAAACCCAAGGCCCTTTCCCTGTCTTGTGACCATGTCTCTGTGTCACAAGCATGCAAAACTTATTTTGGATGTGATCTATACTTTATCTACCTGGGTTTCCCGCTTCATCTAGATATACCTCAAAAATAATGGGATTAATACTGAACAGAGAGAAGATGTAGTTTACAGGGGAAAGAGATCAAATACTGATACCCCATTCGTTGTAAACTCGTTGTAATGACAATAGCTATCATTTAGCCAGACTCGTTTTCTACCAAATCTTGAAGAACTGAGAAAAGGACTCAACTAAGTAGAAAAGCAGAGATTCAGATGCAGGTTTTAGAGGCCCCCCAAAAGTTGTGTGCTGGGCAGGTAGCTCAGTGGTACGTAGACTCCATTACAAGGGTTCGGTCTGCAGCACCACACACGCGTGCACACATGCACACATACATGTGCCCACACATGCACGGGCATCCTCTCTGCCCTTCTCTACCATTTGCTGTAGTGTCAACAGTTGGTAACTGAATTTTCATTGCAGATGCCACAAGTCCAACTCGATAGCATTCAGCATCGCTCTGTCAGCTGTTAGAGCTCTGATTATTTGCACCATGAGTTTTAAAAAAGCAACTGTGAATAATACAAGTGCCATCCAAGCAATATTTTGACACAAGAATGAGCTGGTCAATATGTGATAATGACTTTCAATAGTAACTCTGCCTTTTAACAGAAGTAATGTCTTACTAGAAGGCCATATATATATATATATATTTTGGTCGTACTGGAGTTTGAACTGAGGACCTCCTGCTTGGTAGGCTCAACTACTTGAACCAGGCCTTCAGCCTGGAAAGGCCTATGTTTTGAATGAGATGTTTTCACTGATATGAGAAAGAGAGATGATAGCATAATTTTTAAAAATGAAGTAAAGTATGTCTTATGTGGTTACCATCAGAAAATATCAGTCATGAAGCTCTAACATAACCACTAAAATGAGACAAGATACATATTTCTCCATATACGAAAATGTGTGTATATTATATACATGTGGAGATACAGGATACATGCATAGTAACAGTAATAAGAGAACTGAATAAAGAGGTATACTTGCTTATGAAATGGTAATTATTGACATCAGCAAGTTCACATATATCATATACCCATAGAACATATGCAACACACACACACACACACACACACACACACACACACACACACACACACTGGTATATTCAAGAAGGGCCATCTGTGACGGATCCCCAACTTACGTAGTTCACAACTGGCACCGTTTCACACTAGGAATGACTGTCTGGCTTGATGCAAAGGGAACTGAGACTAAACAAAGTTCAAATTCCGTAGCTTCTTAATTTGGGGGACATAGCATAGGTGAACTTCCCCATCTCTGCAGATTTCCATTTCCTCATTTGTAAAATAAGGGTCATAACATGGGCAGTAACCCATACAGACAGTGAACACACAGCTATAGGAAGTATGGCTAAAAATGCAGGCTCCAGCTCCTATTTGAGGAATCTGAGATAGACCAGTTCGGCACTGAGCCTAATCCAAGATACTGTGAAGCTGAAATTCAACCACTTGTCTGGGGGGTGGGGGTGTTGGAGGAAATAAGCGTGAGAATCTTGTGAGGTGATGGAAATATAGAAAACTGCATGGCCCACAGCTCAGGCATTGGCTGTGCCCAGGGTGAGGGCATTTTACGTCACTTGTACGTCACTGCTCAGTAAAACAGAGAACCCATGAACAAGCTACCTGGGTCGCACAGAAGCCTTTCTATGTGAAAACAAAGCCCAGAAGAACCGAGAGAACCCCACGAGAGAATCAAAGTGGAAGAAGACGGAGACATGGGAACGCTGGTGGTGAATAAAGTTCACCCCCTCTTCTTGTGTCTTGACTTGAAAGGAAGAGGGGGGAAAACTAGAAGTTTCCAAGAAAGCAAGGTTTGAAAAAAAAATGTCATTTCATTTGGATTCCATTACCAGGTTTTGTGTGTGTGTGTGTGTGTGTGTGTGTGTGTGTGTGTGTGTGTGTATGTGTGTGTCTAAAATACCCCCATGACAATAGTTCCCCATTTAACTTGACTTTGGCTGTCATAAAGCCACAGATCCCCTGAGATTCAAACACTCTGTGGGACCCACCAGAGTACAAAGGAATCACCTTTTACAGAAGACACCCATAGCAGAATCCTATTCCGATCTTGAGGGCCTTTAATCCTCTAGGCTGAAAATAGTTTGATTAAGTAGGCTGCACTGGGATCATGTATTCTCTCTCAGTCTAGGGGGAAAAAAAAACAACCACCCAGCTGTCAGTCACCTGGCTGTCCTCCTCTCCCGGTCTCCAGAGGCCAAGCTAAGCAAGCTGTCTCTGGGATAAGCACTCTGCCGGGAATTGGTGCTTGTCACGGCCCGCGGCTGAAAAGCAGCCATTCCAGCCCCCCTTGACTGCCTTCCTTCGTGCACAAATATAAATATGATGCTTAAGTGAATGATTACTTCTGTCCCCAAAGAAATTCCAATTAAACACTTGGAATCTTTAGGAATGGTATACCAGAGGGGCTTCCGCACAGAGCCGCAATCCATTGTGTATTATGAAGTCTGGCCTGGGATTGCAAGTCTCCTGTTCTCATGTTGGCTGGAGCTTTCGGAAGAACCGTCTCTTTCCCTAAACTCTAAGCAGGAGGCGTTCCTGGAGATACCCCCTCCCCCCACCCAAGTGTAGAAGGACATCCTCTTGGTCCACTGCCAAGAGTCTTGAGGTGACCTCTCCTTTCCCCTCTTCTAGGATGGGCAGGGAGGGATCAGGAGAGGTGAACGACTGCCCCCAGTGGTGGGTGTGGGCAGCTAGGCTGATCTGTTCCTGCTTCCAGGACTTAGAGCAATGCTGGGCTGAGGGGTTGGAAGGGAGAAGCCCAAGGGGAAGGAGAAAGGGGCTTTATTCCTGGCAGCGACCAATTCTCAACAGCCCTAGTACTCAGGGAACTGCTGTACAACACATCCTGGACCCATGATTGTACCTGCCTCTCCTCATCCTAAAACCCAGCACCTCCCCGCTGCACCCCGGAGGGGACTGTAGCGATTCTACTTATTGATAAGAAAGCAGCGGGTTGAATTTCGTTTGTTTTTGTATAGATGTTTGGATAATAAATCCCCTTTGAGGACAGAGGTTCCCTCTCACCGTACTGCAGAAGAACTTTTTTTTTTTCTTTGTCCAGAGGTGAGAGTTAAAAAGAAAGAGACATGCTCACTGACCACGGGGAAAGATTGCACCACCCTGGGCTTCACGGTCTCCTGCAACTCACCCCACGGGACGCCAAGCCTCCTTCGTGGTTCTCTACAAATTAGGGCTCGGAGACCAGGCCTGCCTGCTGGTAATCCCAACTCTACTGCTGAGCGTCAAACGTTAGCCAGGTGTTCCACGACTTCCGCCCAGGTCTGCGAGACTTTGGCAGACAGCTACCTTAAGCAGCAGGGAGAAATCTCAGGCCCTTTCCGCAGAAAGAGCTGCTACATGTGGCCTATTTTCCCAGCTCTGGTAGAGAGGCCGACGTTTATATCGCTTATCTGGGAGAAGGTAGTTGCCCATTTCAAACAGATTTCATGGGGAAACCACATGCTGGCTAATGGAAACAACCCATCCAGGCCAAATACAGGCTCTCCTGTCCTTCCCCGTCTGATCTGGAAGGAAATCGGCTGTGCAAGGAGAGGCCATCCTAGGTGGATAAGAAATTCCCGTTCGTCATTGCCCGTGCCTGTCACTGGTAGAAATTGCCGGGAAGAACTTAATAAACCCGTGCTTTGGCGATCATTCTTTCAAGTGTTTGTTTGAGGTTGAAGATGTGGCAGAGTGGTCGATGGCTGTCTAGCAAAATGCAAAACCTTGAGTTCAAACCCCCTAGTATCATCAAAAAGAAAAGAATCAAAAGTATTTGCTTTATCAAAGAAAGGGAGAAAAGTGGGAAGGTGTGGTTTTTTTTTTTTTCCTTTAGTCTAAAGCGCTGAAAAAAAAAAGACAAAAATTGTTCTCCAATGGGATCTGCAGGGTAAGTCGCTGATTAGCAGGGTTGGGTAGAAGATACGTGAGAGGGAAGGCTAAATCTTTCTGTCCCAGCCCTGGAAAAAAAAATTCATAAAGTATTCCTGATGCCATACTTAATGATGGTGTCCTTTTTGGAAGAGTTTATTTGGAAACTAGCTATTTGGCAGAACTGTTCCTCTTTGCTCTTGCTGATTACTTGTTCTCCTCCAGTGGAATTAAATGATGAGGGCTAATCAGATTATATTCAGAGATAAGAAGCAAAAAGTTCCCTCTCCAAAAAAAGGGGAAAAAAATCCAGCGGGGTGAAGAGGTTACCAAATGAAATTCCATTCTCCGCTGACATTCGATGAATCATCTTCTTTTTGGTTCATCCAAATATAGTTTAAAAGGAAAAAAAATCAGGAATATTAGCTCTAGTACCAGGGCTCCCACCAAATTACCCGAAATAATATCAGTAAAACTTGCCTGATGCCATCAAGAAAGCTCTTTTTGTCTACCATGAGCCATGTCATTAAAAATAGCCTAGTTGTGTATCTACCTCACCAATGGGAATAGGTGCGTTTCTACTTAGTACATTTGGGTTAAAGGAGAGATAGATTTATTTTTTTTAAGTTCTTACAATTTACAAGGTCGATATTTCGCTGGGCTGCGTATTTAATGTGCGGAGAGAAGTTCTTGAAATGGTTAAAGATTTTTCCAACCTCGACGGGCTTTCTCCGTCTGCGGATACTTGAAGTCTAGTCCTCGTTTGGCATTGAGATGGAGCAGGGGTAAGTCTTTTCTCTCAAAATTGAGATGATTCATTTGAAGGAGGTAGTTTTAAGATTCTTTCTAGCTCTAAAAGTAATATTTTTAAGGTAGCAATTTCTACAAGGTAATGAATGCTATTTGTCCCAGTGAAATTGTCCATCCATGGACCTCTGCCTTTCACAACACTGTGTTTCTCTGTCAGGCCTGCCAAAAGGTAGAGCATGATCACCTAGGGTTATTTTATTTTTTAAACAAACGGGAACCAAAACACATAGGTGAGAACAATGAATTAATTAACAATGATTATTACTACTATTAGTGGCGGTTCTGGGCGTTTTTATTTTAAATACTTTTTTATTGTATGGTTCTGGGCTTTGAACTGAGGGCTTGCTAATTACCTCAAACCAAGCCATTTCATTCTTTCTTCCTTTATTTACCTCCTTTAGCGATTCTTCAAATAAAGGATGTGTTTTTCAACACTGCCCCTGGCACCAAAAATTAAAAAAATGAAATAAATTAAATCTGCTTTCTCTAATTTTAAAATACAATACATGGAGAATACTCTGCCTGGCATAGCCCCAAACAGGCCTGGCCCTCATCAGACACCTCCTGCACACGGCCAGCAGAAACAGAAAACCCACCTGCCCAGCCGCTCCCCTCTCCTAGCCCCACACACCCAGAGGAAGCCGAAGGGCGCGGTTACACGCAGAGACCTTTGTCACCTGTGCTCTAGCCTGGGCGAGGGGAGGAATGGATTCCAGGAACCCAGTCTGCAGCCCTACCTGGAGGTAGACACCAGTATGATATGAGGTTAAAAATTAATTCCACTGCTTACCGCCCTGTGCGGTTAAGGAGTTTCTTTCGTGAGCAGACACAGCACAAAGCACCCAGCCCACCAGCTGCTGAGGGAGTTGATGTGTTGAGTCATCAGGCCTCTGAGCAGAGCACACAGTTCAAGTTCTTTGATGACACCAATCACTAATCCTAGTTGGATTGGTTAGATTTGTTGGGATAGGGGCATCTCAATGAATAATATTAACAGCAGCTTACGGTGCTTTGCCTTGCTTGAGCTATCAGGATTGTGGAGGACGGCCACGGAACGGGGTGGGGCTGAACTTCTGGGGTGGGGGAGTCATCCTGCCTTGTCCTGGGGGGCTCTGTTCCTCTCAGAGTTCTCGGGAAGTTTTAAAAGCCGGCTGCCCTCTTCCATGCTAATGTGGGAACTCGGTTTCTCTAAGCGATTCATTTTATTTCGGCCTTGCTCTTTACAGACCCAGGTCTGCCAAAGACACCGCGAACACGAATCCACTTCCCGTGAAAATCACCAAAGCGCCACCCCACGGCTGGGCCCGAGGCAGCCGGACCCTTCCGGAAGTACCCTGCTTCCCCACCGAAGCATTCTGCATTTTACAAGGGCGCCAACTTGCTCATCCTCCAAAGGAGGTGCCTGAGGACTCGGAACTTCCTTGTGGTTATTTCTGAGCTGGAGCGCTATGGGGAGCTGGGAGCAGGGAGCATGCCTGGCACGTGGGAGGCCCCGGGTTCTATCCTATGACCAAAAGGTCTAGAGTATGTACCTAGCCATGGTAAGCCAGCAATCGCTACCGCTTTATAAGTATGTCTTTAGTTTAGGTGCTGGTGGGTTCCAATGCAGACCTCCAACTGGCTAGGCAGCAACTCTACCCTAATTGCCACATGCTCAGTCCTTTCTTTGTACTTTTATTAGTATTATTAACATGTGTGTGTGGTTGATGCCAGTCCTGGGGTTTGAACTCAGGGCCTGTGCACTCAAGGCCTAGTCCTCTACTGCTGGCTTTTTGGTGGTTAATTGGAGATAAGGATCTCATGACTTTCCTGACTGGACTGACTTCAAATCATGATCCTCAGATCTCAGCCTCCTGAGGAGCTAGGCACCACAGGCACTTGGCTTTGCTTTAATTGGTTTTTAGATAAGGTTCCACATTATATATATATATATATATATTTCTATATTTCTTCCTCTTCTTCTTCTTCTTCTTCTTCTTTTCTTCTTCTTCTCTTCTTCTTCTTCTTCTTCTTCGTCCTCCTCCTCCTCCTTCTTCTTTTTGCCAAGACCAGCCTCAAACTATGATCCTTCAAGACTCTACCTCCCCAGTAGCCGAGATTTGAGGCATGAGCCACCATACTCTGCCTATGCATAACAGGTCCGGCTTTAAGAACGTATATGAATATTATCTTATGGAAGAACCTCACGAGCAGGGATAGCATCATTCCTCTTCATTTACACGGAAGGCAACGGAAGCCGAGAGGCGACATTTGTCATTCTCGGGAAGCCATTGAGATCCACCTTCTCATCCCAGGGATGAGAAGCCCCTCCCCTTTGCCCTGACCTGGGCTCCCCATCCATCAGGAATCCCTTGCCGGGCTCATCACAAGCAGCCCAAGGCCAAGCGCTCCCTTCTCCAAGGTCAAGAAAATGAGTCTCTTGGTGCTTGCCGTTAATAAACGCCAAAAAACCAGAGCCAGGGCTCTTCAGCAGGTGCGAGGTCACCAGAGAATACCCCTGCTACCTGTCTAGCTAGGAACACAGTGCTCTCCACCCTCTGACCCCCTCCCCCACATCCCAGAAGCTTCTGGCTGGGTTGTCACCCAGCTTTTCCCAGGAGGAACAAAGGCTGCTTTTCCTCGCGTGGGTGTAGCTCTTTGCAAAGAAAACCCAGTTTGCAGGAAGGCGAAGGAAGCAATTTCGCAAAGAATAGCAAGAGCCGGCCATACAAATGTAGAACAAAAAAAAAACCATAAAAAGGCACAAAAGGTATTGATAATTAATTTAAAATACTGTAAGGGAACGGTAGCTCAAGTGAAGGAGTGGGAAAATAGAGAGCCTCGATCAACAAAAGAGAGTCTGAACTTGTGAGGCCAGGAAAGCGAAGACCCTAACATTTGGGAGAGCGATTGCTACGCCCCAATTTTTTTCCCCCTCCTGTAATTATATTTCTACGTATCCCATCTTAGATTCATAGAAAAACTTGAGTGGATCGAGGATTATTTCATGCTGGGAATACAGAAATAAGTTGGAACAAATTGCCCATTTGTGATTATTTAAATAAAACATCATAATTGGAATATGCTGGTCGATAAAGGCAATTTTTTCTCCCTTCTTTCTCTTTTGTGGGAGAACAATACACTAAATGCTATCTTGATTTTTTTTTACTGCATTTCTGTAAATACAGTATTTAATGTCAGGTACCCCCTCAATTTTACATTGTGATGGCTTCCATTTAAAAGCAGGAGCAATGCACTATGCGTTGTTTTGCACACCACCCTACCCCTGACCAATGATTAGCGGCATTCTCTGCATGGGTATTATCTTCCTGATGATTATATGCAGCTAGACTCAGTGGCAGGTGCATTTAATGGGTCTCACTTTTACCACATATGTTTCCTCCCCCCCCTCCCCAGTGCTGGTCTTCTATTGTCATATTCTTCCCCATTATTTCTCAGATTCTGGAAAAACGCTGTTCACGTGCAAGGGGGTTCCCCAATTCTCTCCAGCTGCCGGCGCAGGAAACATTAAGTGTTCCCCAGTCTTAAGGAAACAAAACATCCTACGTGTAACATCGAAGCCCTTCTCGGTTAGGAGGAGGGGGAGAATTCTAGGTCCTCCCTCCCACGGCCTTACTCATTTTCTGAGGTTAGTTAAGTGACCACGGTCCTTTTTACTTAGGTACCAGCCACCCACATTGGATATTTAAAATTCTGATGGGGCCAAGAGTGGCCAGAGAGAGAGAGAGCAGTCAGCGCATCGTAAACCCAGCTGTGTGGGAGACACAGGTCGGAAGGAAGCAAAAGCGTGAGACCCTATTTGAAAATTAACTAAAAGCATGAAGGGCTAGAAGCGAGGGCTTCATCACCCAGAAGATAAGGAGATGAGGTCGCTCCGAGGAGGCAGTCAAGCCTGTGTGAAGGTCCAGAGACTGTAGGATGTGTCCACACTCCGGAGGTGGCTTTGGAGCCAGGGAGAATGGCGTGGCATAGAACATGGGGTGGACAGCCTCTGTTATTTATTTTTCTACGTCAAGAAGGCAAGCCCTTGCAGAATTTCATGTGTTTAAAACACACACACACACATACACACACACCCTACAACCTAGAGAAATAAAACCTGCTTCCTCTCCTCAACCGTTAGGAGGAAGAGGAGTTAGAATGATAGGAAAAGAAGGCGTAAGAGTGTTGTAAGAAATGCAGAGAGCTGCTGTGAAGGCCCAGTGCTATTGCCAAAGGTGTGTGTCGGGGGGGCGGCGGGTAGGGCTGCCGGGGCCGCCTTGCTGTGGACATAGAGTCCTTAGGGTAAAGCAGGAAGGGATTCCATGCTGTCCAATTCCACCGCCATTTCCAGGCTTGCTATCCACGGATGGTAGTTCTCCTGCTTGAAACCCTTTGGAGGGAGACAGCAGTCCCCACCAAACAATTCATCTGTCTGTCTGTCTGTCTGTCTGTTTGTCTGTCTCTCTGGAAATCTCCCCATGACAGCAGCTGGAGCTGCTGTAAATAAACAAATCCCTGTGCTATGCAGAGCTAGCCCGACCAAGAACACGGGGCTGACGCAAACGCAGATTCCCCTGCTCCTGTCTTCCAGTGCACACGAAACCTCATCTAAATCTCAGTTTCCCCCACTGGAAAAAGTCGGTGCCCCGCGTGGCTGGATTCATTTAATAATGAAGACGCCATCTCTGGAGTACAGGCACCTTCTAGAATGTTCCTCATCTCTGCACCTTCACAGACTGGACTGCTTCCTGGGAGTGACCTCACGTCCTTATCTTCTGAATGAGGAAACCCTCACTTCCTGCTCACCACAGTGGAAGCACAGTGTTCTGGAAAAACCTTTTCTGACCATGCAATTGGAGGTATGTCTCTCCTTGTTATTCTTTTTGTTGTTGTGCTTACTGGTGCTGGGACTTGAACTCAGGGCGTGGGCAATGTCCCCGAGCCCCTTCGTGTTCAAGGCTAGTGCATTACCACTTAAGCCACATCACCACTTCCAGCTCTTTTGAGCAGTTCAGATAGGAGATAAGAATACAATAAGAGGTAAGAATCTCAGGGGGACTTTTCTGCCTGATCTAGCTTTGAACCATGATCCTCAGATCTCAGCCCCCTGGGTAGCTAGGATTACAAGTGTGAGCCACTGGTGCCCGGCTTTGTTATTCTTTAAACATGCATCCCTTCATGTATTAAACTGGAATCTACTGAATATCTAACTGCTAGTGTCTGTCTCAAATGCATTTATCCTGACTGGAGACTATATTAAATTTTTAATTCCTGTCTCCCAAACTGGACTCCAGCATCGGCCAGAGCACAAGGCAGATGCGTTCCGTTCACAGTTCTATCCTCTTCTGATAGGTGCCAGACAATCAAAACATATTTGTACAATAAATGTTTAATGCTATTCAGAGTTTGCTGGCTTTTCCTTTAGGCTTCTAATATAGAACTTCTTTCATTAAATTTTTATAACATAGGTAATTATAAATAGCTCTTTTTCCCCCAGTAGCTTGTGGCTTTTGTGAGATAGAAACTAGTTCTTCATCATCATTGTATGTATGTGCCTGTGCGTGTTTTGATTTTTCTCCTCCATTCTGGGGTTTGAACTCTGGGCTTGGGCGCTGTCCCTAAGCTTTGGTGCTTAAGGCTAGAGCTCTACTACTTGAGCCACAGCTCCACTTCTGGCTGCTTGGGGTTAAACTGGAGATAGTCTCACAGACTTTCCTGCTTGGGCTGGCTTTGAACCATGATCCTCAGATCTCAGCTTCTTAAGTAATTAGGATTAAGGGTGTGAGCCACCTGCACCTGGCTCATTATTGTGTGTTTTAAAAGGCTTGGCTTAGTAGTTTTTAACTACATAACTGCTTCTCTAATCGAACTTGAAGATCCTCCCCACTGCTTAAATTAAATGTATTTCATCTTACTTTTATTATCTTTATCCTAAATTTTATTCTAAAAGCACATAGTGCATACTTTTACATGTAGATTTTTTTTTTATTTTTTGCCAGTTCTGGGTCTTGAACTCAGGGTCTGGGCACTGTCTCTGAGCTTCTTTTTTTGTTGAAGGCTAGAACTCTACCATTTGAGTCATGGTACTCCTTCTGGCTTTTCCTGTTTATGTGGTACTGAGGAATCGAACCCAGGGCTTCATGCATGCTAGGCAAGCGCTCTACCACTAAGCCACCTTCCCAGCCCTATCTGTATTTTAACATTGGTGCTTTATGAATTTATTCAAGATTCTTCTCCAGGCCCAGTCACATAGATAACACTTGCCAGACTTCCAATTGCATTGACTTCTCATACCATCCCAAACAGCAAAACTATGGCACCCAGCAGTCACTAGCTATGTTCTTCTCTCCTAACCAAGAGCCATCCTGGGGAGGGATTTCCTGGCACAGGTTCAGCCACGGCCACCTGGCCTTACTCCTGAAGGGCACCGAAGATGGTTCTCTCCAAGACCCTGCGTGGATAATCCAGGGCTGGAGCTCAGCCTTCCCGATGCCCTCCCTCCCCACTGGGTGGGCTGATCTGCAGAAGGAACACTCTTTACCTTCCTTGCCAGTGTTACACTTTCTATTCCCCCCTCCTGTTCTTTTGTTTTCTCCATCAACCATTCTCCTCTAGATTTCTTTCACCATTTACATATGCACCACTGACCTCCCTCCCAGAAGACGTAAGTTCAGTGATCCACTAGCTCTCTGGTGTGTTCACTACACCTACCGTCTACGGTTTCAGCTTTGTCCAATATAAAATATGCATGATAAATATTTGTGGAAGGAATGAATTAATGCATACATAATTAAAATATGCCCCCGACACTTACTGCAAAGCATTGACCAGTGTATAGCTCTTGAACTATGTGTAAGCCAAAATCCATGAGGTATAATTAAGAGCTGTTGTAAACTGTCACCTGTGAGTCCTGAGCATGCCCTCTGAGTGAGGAGGGATTTTTTTATTTTTAATGACAATGGCTGACAGATTTGGTTCTGGCCAGTGAGTCATTGGATCTATGGAAGTGGGTTTTGCTCTTCCCCAGGAAGCAGGAAACTTCCTGGGTCTTGGGAAATCTGCAGGTTTGCCGAACTGATCCGAAATTAGAACAAACAAACAAACAAAAAAAGCCAACACCAGGATGGCTTTCATCATCGCTCAAACTATATTTAAACCCTATTTACTTATTTATAAGTATCGTTTAAATAGAGGAATATAAGTTCTTGTTGGCTAATTTTCAGTGATTTACTGAAATGCTCTATTTAAAAATGTCAAGTGGCCATTAGCAGTAAACCTCCAAGAATTTATCAGCCATAATATTCCTACTTAAATATTGTCATTGAGTTATTTCATTTTATTGGTTTATTTTTTTAAAAAAATCGTGGTGAAGCCGTTGAAAGTTGTTAATAGTGATTCGTTCTCGGTTTAAGGTGATTAAAACTCGTGGAGCACAGAAATGGAAGAGGGCGCCCCACGGGTCTGGTGTGGTACTGCTGCCTGACTGTGAGGAGGGTCTTTGCACGTCAGCAGGAATGGGAGATGTCTTCCTTCAACTTTGTGACTCCAGGTCAACTGAAGCCAAACTCTGACCCCACAGCGCTCCTGCAGACTCCTAACGGGGTTTCTTAGAGCCTTACTAAGCTTGTTGTATTCCCTGCATCCAACCTTCTGGAAAGATCAGTTGAACACACACAAACAATTAATGTTTTAAAGCATCACAAATAGAACCCCAAATGTAGATGTCCTCATTTCCACACCTTTCTCATGCTTTTCTCATTTTTTTTTATCTTTGTTTCCAGACACATATACTGTGGCCCTGATAAATGCTCCTCCTACGGGTTAGCGGGAGGTCAGTATCCGGTTGGTTGAGGTCTTCCTCCTCATAGGGGTGAGGAGAGTGGATCTCACACACTTTTATTGACTCACGTTTGCAGTTTGGATCTTTATGATCAAAATAAGGCTCTCCTCCAAGAAGCCTGGACGCAGGCTTCAAATTATATCAATTAAAAGGTTCTGAAAGAAATTATCTGTCTCCCTTTCCCCAGCCACCCCCCCACCCCCCCAACCAAGGAGATTTAATTGGCAGGCAATGGAGAACTCTGGGTTATTTCTAACGAACATCAATTCTGCACAAGACAGGAAGCATGTTCCTGTGGCTGCAGTATTATTTTGAATTTTAAAGATTTAAGCACTTTTGTCCTAGAACACAGGCTATGGCCCTCCAGCTCGAGGGAGGTGCCCATCTGCACGTCTGATGAGCGTGTTGAAGGTCTTGTGGGACGGCCATCGTCGCCGGGCCCCCAGGTAGGGTTAAACCGTGGCGTCCAGTGCATTGGTCTCTCAGGAGACACAGAGTCCTGCCGAAGCTCAGCTTCCTCTTCACCGTGACTGACTGACTCACACTCACAATCGAACCAGGGTCAGAGCTCGGGTGCATGCAAACTCAGATCTCTCACCAGGCCACTCATCAGGCTCTGAGTTCTGCTTTCTCTCCGTGCCAGAACAACCCACTGAGTTTGTTAGAATCACATCACGGAACCCTTCCCTCAGAGTTCGGTAAGGCCTCGGTAGAGGCTGACCTCAGAAACGACCTCTCGTTCTATTCAAGGTCAAGGGTGACCTTCCCGTGTTCCCAGGGTACCCTGGGAAAACTACTGCCCCTCACTGTGTTTGGGGATAGACCGCAAGTGCAGACACGCCGCTACGTCAATGCCGATGTTTTGAAAACAAGTATTAGTACAGAATTTTAAATGTATCAATGTAGGGTTGATCAGAGTATTGACCGGTGCTACCTTCTGGAATTCCAGGCAACTTCCTCTGTCTCTTTAGACTTCTGAGCTGCTGGAGTGTTCAACAACGAACAAGTATTATTTTTTCTGCTTTGTGAGCGAAGAGCTGATTGTATTTAGTGAAAATATTATACATTCTCAAAATAAATCTTATGTATTATAAATATTATGTATAAAGAACTCAGCACTTCAGTACTTCAAGGAGGGGAACAAATAGTATATATGTGTAATTTGGTCATATGATATATATGATAAATGATATATATATATAATATAAGGAAATATCACGGAGATATTATGTATATGTATATGTGTGTGTGTATATATATATATATATATATAAAACATGATACATGCGGACCTACACATATGTGCTCTCCTACAATACCAAGGAGACTGGTAATATGAACAAAGTTACCAAGGATGGATGCAGATTCCAGAATACCTTCTCTCTTTCACCCACTGAGGTTGGAGGCTCAAGATCTGTTCTTCCTTCTTTCCCTTCATCTATCTGGGGCCCCACGTGTGATCATAACCTCAGCTCACCCATGGAAACAGCACAGCCTTGTGCGTACATGCTGAACGGAGGCCGGGATCAGCCACCTGGCGGTCAAAGGACTTCGGGAAAGACACGCTCATCAGAAACGTTCGGTCCACCTCTGTCTGTGCTCCACAGCTCTATGCAAACCTCCCTTCAGGGTGAGAAGACAGACAGGCTAACTATCAGGCCCTTGTCCATGTAAGGGTCATTTAAAGGAGATTGGAACAAGATGAACCTTAGTTCACGGGCTGGTGAAGGATGCAGTGGTCAGAATGCCCAGGCTTCCGGAACTTTACATCTTGAAACGGTATCATGTGATATCATGATACCCACGGCCGCTTCCATGGTTCTATCCCGTGAATGATAATCACTCAAAGAACGGCTTCGGTCTTTGTGAGATGGTTAGTCCGGCTGTCACTACGGCCTCTGGCCCAGATCACAGTGATCAGGCGACTGAGAGGATTTTCCTATTTGCTTGGTTTTAAAGACTATAATGACTGAGTCAGCGGCCCATGACCTGCTAATGGCGTGTAATGGTTCTTGCAATGGTTCGGGAAGGACCTCGTGTGACACACTCACTAGGTATGTTGAAGGAAGAACCCCGTTTTAATCACTTAATCCTTGATTCCCTCTGTTTCGTGTTTGTTTGTTTTCTTTTGGAGAATGGTGTTTTTCTTTTACGCTCGAGAAATAAAGCGGAGAGAAAAAGAAAGGGAGAGAGAAACAGGTGCTAAAGCTTCCTTAGTGCTGGCTCAGCGTGTGAACACAGGCCCGCACGCCTGACCTCTGGGACCCTAAGGGCGGAAGCGCCGCTGCCTCCATTTTGTAAATGGGCAACGGGCACAGGGGAAGTTGCACCGGGGATTTCAACCAGTCAGGGAGACAGGTTGTTCCTTCCTGTACATCAGGTCAGGCTGTGAGCGATCTGCGTCCGTCAGGGTAGGCAGCTCCTGCCTGAGTTCACTTCGTTGGCTTGCACGGACCCTGGAGCGCTGTCGTGGCTTTCCCGTGTTCGTGCATATTCCATCCCACCCAGCACACAATATTTTACGGCGAGCACAGACGACAGGACAGAAGACAAGCATGGCTCTTCCTCTAGGGGGCGCAGCTTGGGAAAGGGGGGGAGGTGAGGAGACCATACCTGCGTTTGATTTTTCTTTACATGATGAAGAGGACCAGCCGTTCTCATTTTCTAAGACTCTAATGAGACGGCACAAGGAGGATTCTCAGCTTGTGGCCCGAAGCGCCATCAGCGTTGATGATATTAACCATCATTACGGCTCGCAGAGCACCTGGCGCACGCCGGAGAGGCGTTTAATAAGCGTTTGCAGAATGAACGGTCAAAGATGGATAGCGCGCGGTGCTTAACCTCTGGTGACCTTGCTCATTCCCACGGCTAACAGCGCGGGTACTAACGGGTCCCGTGGTAATGGGTTCTAGGTAGGCTAGGGTACGGAGTGGGGCTGATGTAGAGGTTTCCTGTTTCCCCAGACACGAAGTCTCCGGTGAACTCTCCGGTCCTTCAGCTTCACACCAGGCCCAAAGCCAGGCAAGCTGGCGAGCTTGCACTGAGATCTATGAAACCGTGAACCGGGACCAAGCTTGACTCCTTAAACCTGTTTCTCTCAGATACTGGTCTTTGGGGCCGAAACGCTGACTCGCACAGTACATTCTGGCTTAGGAGAAATCACAGCAGAAAGGAGAATACCCTAGCACCCCGAGAACACCCTAGCACCCCGAGAACACCTTAGCACCCCGACACCCCCCGGTCCCCTTCCCAGACGTGCGCACTGAGATGCCAGTTGCTCGACTTCTATCAGCTGTAAAATTAGGGGTGTCACACTGAGCGTGATCACCTGCCTTCCTCTGAGCCTTCACCTTCTCCGATTTGGAATCATTTCCACCGAGGATGCTGAAGGCCTTTGCAAAACGCAGAGA
Organism: Dipodomys ordii; assembly: GCF_000151885.1. NCBI lineage: Eukaryota > Metazoa > Chordata > Mammalia > Rodentia > Heteromyidae > Dipodomys > Dipodomys ordii. The sequence goes on from NW_012267328.1 coordinate 2,492,854, forward strand.
AAGAAGCAAAGCTGGTTCCTCATAGATTTTCCTCTCTGGCTTCCAGGTCGCATGGGTAAACACAGGTCTCCCACCATCTCATGGCGGTGAATCCTGCCTGTCTCCACAGCAACCTGCTGGGTCTCCCAAGCCCTCCCACGAACGCGTCCTGGGCAATGTGAAGTCGTGATTTCTAAACCGGCCAACTAGATTATCTGGCAAGGCAGAAAATTCAAAGTTACCTGTGTTTTCCTTCACCTTCATAATTTTCATAAAATCACGTCTCCCTCCACCAGTTCTCTTTGTAAAACGGAACTAACCATCCTGCCAAGAAAAGTTATTTCCTCTCTGCTCTTACTGTTCCTCTTTTTCTGAACTTAATAGAACTCAGCACCAAGCTGGCTGATTCTAAAATGCAGTTGAGGTATGTATTTGAAGTTGCTTAGGGGAAGGGTCCCCACACACAGAGCCCACTTGTTATTGGCGAGTTATAAAGCTATTGAGAAGTTGGGTAAACTGAGAAAAATATGAGGTATCAAAAAGAGCAGGGAACTAAGTGTCTCACCTGGACAGATGTTCTGTAAGGGGCAGGAGGTGGAAGGTTCTGGACATAAGGAGCTCAGAAGAGTGATTTCCAAGCGGAAACTAGTGCTGTGGATGCAGTGGTCAGCAGCAAAATCTGTCAGATCCGGTTTGGACAGCGTCTCAGCCGAGACGGTGGATTCACTCCGCATTACTGTGACCCTCTCATCTGAATTTGAAGCTGACTTTTCATAGTATGCATGTGTCTCATTTCACCCACGTGGTGAGGGTTAACAAGGACAAACAGGAAAAGAAATGACTACTTTCTGGTAGCCCTCAATTCCACAGCGGACGTTCGGTAAATACAGTTATCACCGCACGCGAACAAGACCCGTCGGCCACACAGCCCCTCTCCCACTCACAGGCCACGTGGAAAAGAGGCCTCCTCCATGCTGAACTGGCTAATTTCATGCGTCCCCAGGGTAGTCTGCTCCGAGCCCCATTGTCTGCTCATGAAGGTCACCCCAACATGGCTTTCCTGACATCTGGGTGTCAACAGGCCCACGGGGCCCAGCCTGAGTCACTTACACAGCGTGGAGCGTGACACTCCACCCGGCACAAACACACATCTGCATTCTTGTGTCATGAACGGTGGGGTTTTCCACCTTGGGACCCGGGACGTTCCCGCATGGCTCTGGGGCAGGGAGCTTCCCTCCTGGCCTTGAGAATTCCGATGCTGAAGCTAACAGGTCAGCACATGCCCTGTGTCCGGGCAGGGACACGGCGGGAAGGGCCTGCTCGGGCACCGTATGTATTTTTCTTCCCTGCATTTGTTTATTCCATCTGTGCAGCCATTCCCCCTCCCCCCTGCCAGCCCCCCTCCCCCTTCATAATTTACCAACAGGGGCCCTCAAACACTCACACCCACACCGTGATCTCTGCAGGCGAGGAGGAAAAGCAGAAGCAAATGCACTTTAGGGAAAGAGCTGGAAACCGACACTAAAATGGCCATTACGGAGCATTTTCAGCTCCACCTGTGGTTTCAGCCTCTGCTCCAATATATGCAATGAATGTGGCCTGATTACCTTAATTCTGCGACATTGGCAATAATCCCAACAGAAAGCAGTCCACGGGAGATGGCCCCTGACAGCCGAGCTCCGCAGACGGAGGGACGGGGAAAATGTTCGTCAAGCACAACACACAAAGGAAACAACAGAGATTTGCGCAGGAATCCGTCTCCCCGCAGAAGGGTAAACGGCAGAAAGAGCGAAAATCTCTTGGTGATTGACTCTGGGTTTGACGTCTTGATCCCTTCCTGTCATAAGATTCTTAGTTCTCTGGGAGGACACGCGCGGAGCTGCGATGTGTTAGAACCACCACACAGACCACAGAGGCGAGCGCAGCGTGATCTGACCTCGTGGGAAGAAGAGGTTTAAGGAAATGCAAAAGAGATGAAGTAGGAAAATAAAAATCAGTTGATCTAAGCTGGGCACCAGTGGCTCACGCCTGTCATCCTAGCTACTCAGGAGGCTGAGATCTGAGGATCGTGGTTCAAAGCCAGCTCGGGCAGGAAAGGCCATGAGACTCTTATCTCCAATGAACCACCAGAAAACCAGAAGTGGCGCTGTGGCTCAAGTGGTAGAGCACTTGCCTTGAGCTGAAGGGCTCAGAGACAGTGCCCAAGCCCACAGGTCAAGCCCCACAACCAATACCACCACCACCACCACCAATAAAATCAGTTGATTTCGAAGGCCAAACAACAATGGCTACTCCTGGAACAGAAGAAGTCAGGACAGGGAAGATGTTTTCCATGTCGATCCCTGAAGTCTTGGGGGATAACAGGGGGACCACCGTAGCTGGCCAGGGTCCCGTTCACTGAGGGAAGGTCCGTGCTTTAGGATGCTGGCAGGTGGGAGGAAACGTCAAGAATCAAGCATACTCGAAGTCATGCTTTTGAAAAGAAAAGGCTGAGAAGAGCGGAGGGTACAGCATGCGCGACAGATACGTTTGTATGGGAGGTGATGGAGCCGCTGTGGCGTCTGTATTCAACATTCTGAGCAAAGAATAATTAGGCATGCTGAAGTACATGTGGTTTTTTTTTCCCCCAATAAAATTCCTTACCTCTGGCCTGCACAAGTGAGCACCCAAATTCTAACTGAATTAACAATTAAAATTTACTTGTTCCAGGCGTTTCTACATTGTAATCTCTCCAGATACTCTTAATAGGCTTAAAAAATACAGAGGACTATTAGTTGACATTAACTGTCTCTACTCAGTGGGGTACTTTCTACAGAGTGTACTGAAGCTAATTCAAATTACATGCATGAGCAGAGGCATGCTAGCAGCTGTATGATGTACAACCAGGTACACGCGTGGGCATCTGTGAATAATGATACACAGGTACACCCAGGGACATGTCTGGATATTTGTACTTAACTGAGAGCAACACAAAGTAAATCTGCAGTACCTCCCTTAGTTAGAGTGCCCAGGACCTGCTAGGAGGTCTTTTCTGCATCTGACGTTATTCTGTCTGCATTTCCTTGCTATCCTGGTGTTCAGGTGGATTCTGTGTGCTGTCCTGGTCCCAACACCAGATATCCTAATCAGAACCCTACAGTAAGATGCTTCTCTTGGTCCTGTCAGATTGACCAACCAGAGACCTAGCACTTTCTCCACTGGAGATTTTCCACCATCCATCTGCTCATTCCTTTGCTGCACAGATACTTAGGAAGCACCTTACAACTAGCTGGTCACTGTTCTGTGGGGTCCAGAGGAGAAGGTCATGAGCAAAGCAGATCGAGCTACCCTTAGGAAGCAAATATTCTTGCCATATATAAAGAAGGAAATAACGAAGTCAACAGGCAGGGCTCAGATCACAAAGCATGCGATACGAAGAAGAGGAAGAAATGGGAGTGGAAGACGGAAGGGATGCAGATTTTGTATTTTAGGGTGGAGCCAAGCTAGAACTTGAGCAGAACCTGGAAGGAAGCAAGCCACGCTGACAGACGTGTGTCAAACAAGGAACAGTGGCTGTCAACAGATGCTCTGAAAGCATGGCCACAACATGGGATTTATTTTTTCCAGTATTGGGGATGGAAGGTGGACCCCGCACTTTTAGGTACACACTCAAACACATTGGTTTTGTACTTGGCCGCATAGTACACACCTATCCACAAATGAAGCTACAGTTGTTGTTTTTTTTTTTCATTTTCTCCTTCAGCCAACAAAGGTGGGACACTGAACAAAGGTTTGTTTGCTTGTACCATCTACATCCTGTTCCCAGTGTACCCATCCAGGATCCGAGTCATTCTTCTTGTTCAAGACACTGACTCTGTTCATTAAAGCTCTCTGCTGGTCTTCATCTTCTGCTATTTCTTCCCCTGCTATTACTTCAGGGACGGGTCGTAGAGCTCCGAAAATACTTAGAGCCAGGGTCAGTCTTTTAGTACCACTTGAAAAAAAAATCATCCTCACTATAGCTGTTGTTAACTCTATATACATTTCTCTGAACACTGTGTCGGACTCTATTCAATGTTATTCCTGGCTGAAGAAAGCCTATCCATTCCAGTGATACCACTGTTTGAACTTAAACTTAATTTCAATTCTGTAACGACTTCAAAACTCTGCTGAGGGGAAATGATAGCCCCCTCCCATAGGTGGGCCATCTTGCCTGTTGCTTCTTTGTCAAATCATAAAGTATAGAAAGCCAAATTAATAGAGAAAAATGGTCATGTTATCTAATTACCTGTGAAATTCTTAGGGCAGATTGATTAAAATCTAGTTTGCAACCATATGGTCCCATCTTACCTATTTATTCTGCAAAGATTATAAAATAATGATGCAATTTAGTGTTGTCCACGAGTAGTTGAATTACAACTGTCATTAAATTACTGACGATAGCGGAGAATGATAAAAGCCATTTTGTAAGCAGTCTGATAATGTTGAAAGAGCCACAAAAAAGTATTAATCCTCTTTGATCCATTAATCCTGTCTCTAGGAACTAAGTCTGAACGTATACAGAATTGTTTACTGGAATCTTTATTTATTAGAGCAAGAAAATGGAAGGGACCTAATTACTCAGTGTTTAGGAGGTGGTTTTTGGTAAAATTTAGCTCATCAGTTTAATTAATGGAACTCAAATATTTGGAAAGGAAAACAATATCTAAGACTGACGTATATTGTTGGTAAAAAGCACCCAAGTGTGAAGACTGTGACCAAAAATGTATCTAGACAGGAAGAGAACTTCAAGAACAAAAGGAATAGTTTAAAAAAATACTGGTTTGTTAGGAATGGGGGCTAGGTGAATATATTATCAATACAAATTAATATTAGACACAAATTATGATTATAGTTTATGAATTGCAGGTGTTATTACTATTGATCTAATGTTTCTGTAATTAAAATATACCATTTTTAAAAATGTTTCAGGCAAGTAAATTATAGGCCAAGGTATAGGACTTTTATTTGACAATGATGTCCTACTTTTTTAAAAAATGTGTCATGCTATCTTGAAGATGGTATCTATCTCATCTTATGGATAAATGCCAGGGATCCTGACTATATTAAATCACATATTAAGCGTATTTCCTCATTTCTCCAAATTCAAGATTTTAATTCTCTTTAATGCCCCGTTTTAATTGGAATGTTGCTAAATCCGTTGACAGTCTTACCGACCATTTTAACAACCTTTTAATTTGTCGTCTAGAAAATTATAACTCTTCATTAACTTTGGGAGATGTAGCCTTGCAGTTGTGATATATCATTCTTCATTTTATTAACAATCTACCTAATGAAATTCAAGCAGACAAGGGTGATAATGTAAGCATTTGCCCTGGATATGTACTTGTGTGTGTGTGTGTGTGTGTGTGTGTATGTATGTGTTTTTTTTTCCCTTAAAAGATTCAAGAATCTATGAACAAGCATAATAGGAGAACTAACATCTGGTTCATCAGGAGTGTAAGAAGTAAAAACCTAAAGGAAAGGGCTTTGGAACCAATATAATGTAGAGTTCAGGCCAGCGGGGTGTCTTTCCCAAGATGCTTGATCTGTTCCCAGCCCGTTTTGACACAGAATATCAGTGCTGAGTCCAAATCTGCCATTGTGTTTATAATCACAGCCCCCAGGCACGGGAGTGAGGTGTATCTGGTACAGCAGTGACACGCAGGAGGGGTGGCGGTTAGGAGGCGAGAGAGAGAGTTCCCTGCGGGGCACCTGGTGGTTTTCTCCTCCAAATGGGGTTCATATATGTTTTGTATTTCCTATTTTCTCTCACCAGGCCTCACCTGCTATGGTATTCATTCGTTGGGATTAGAGATAAGGAGGTGTCTTTAACGATCTCTCAAGCCAGTTCATCTAGTCACAGAGATATAGTAATCAATCCTAGAAAGCCCCTAAAAGGCCATCTGGGTCTCTCATAGTTCATTTCTGGGTAGACAGCTCAGGCACCAAGAGAGTAACTTTTCAAGGCAACGAAACAAAGGAGTCTAGAGTCTTAGCAGTAAACATGGCACCAAGAAAGTAACTTTTCAAGGCAACAAAACAAAGGAGTCCAGAGTCTTAGCAGTAAACACGGCAGGCCATGCAACCATCTGGTCTACCCACAGCCGCCATGTGCATTGGGTGTAATGTACTGTTTAGAGTTATCTCAAGAGGACCTCTCTCCTCATGATCAGAAACACAGCATTTAGATACCCGGAAGAGGAAAAACAGGCAGAGGTAAGAGGAAGGGAAGGAGGATCAGAGTCACGTGAATCTCCCCTCTTGGGCCGGTGTCCTGCCCCATGAGGTGTGTGTGTGTGTGTGCGTGTGTGTGTGTGTGAAGCAGCCATTCCGTGGACATCTGGCCACCGAGAAGTGCCACATGAAAGTGGAGGGATGGTTAGGACATCATGGCGGAGTCTCGAGGAGACGTCTTTTCTGGTTTTTTCTTCACCACTTTTGTTCCGGTTTTTGTATCGAGCGTTGTGACACACTGAGATTAATTTTCACATTAGACCCGTTTCTCCCACAGGAATGAGGCCTCCTTTTCCCTATTATTTTCTGTTCCTTCCTCCTGTCCTCCCCTGGGAAGGATTGTTGTAGCAATGGAAGAAGCTTCCCACAAACACATACAAAAGGAGAAGGGAAAATCCAGCCAGCCCAGCTCGACCGCTCGGCCCCTTTTTGTGTGTTTGGGGCTGTGGTGGGCTAAGAGCCACATGGCAAACTTCCCTTTGTGATCATCTCTACACAATGCCAGATGCCGAGGAGAAGACGGGGCTGAGACCTGGCCAGGTGTCCACCGGGGCCATAGTCCTAGTAATTGTTCTGGTCATTAGAACCCAACAGCGAAGGCATCGGTGCCAGTGTCTGTCCTTCTAATCACACGTGGCTTTGGGCGCTCGCAGACACGCAACTACAAACTACGATCTCACATCTATAACCAGCAATTCCATGTGTTGCTAGGTTACATGTGGTTTATATAACTGACCTTAGGTACACGCATGCATCCGTACATATCTTATGTCCGTGCGCAAATAAAAGAAGATGGCAACTGGACACGCGTTATAATTCCAACTTCCCTGGAATTTAGAATTGACGCCGCTGCTTTTAAAAACATGTTTAAGGCCCAGTCACATAACTACATCATCATCCACCCTTTGCTGCTTCAGAGATACACTGTGGAGGGTCCCACAGCCATACCATCTGAATTGGTTTTTAAAAGTGTCATTACTAGAAAATGATACCATTTTGAATCTGATTGAAGGGGATTATTACATTCCAGGCTGCAGAATTTAGGTATGATTTATAAGTAGAATTTAAATATTGTTTTGAAAACCGTTTTAGATGCATGTCTTACACATTCAGACCGATGTCAAAGCTTACTCCATTTATTCTTCTTTCTTAACTACTGACAATTTAGTCCGAGGAAATGAGCGACAGAGATGCGCTCTAACCAAAAAGTAGAGAAACTAAAATTCCACCGGAGGGTGGAAGGTCTAGGGAAAAAATGTCTGGAGGATTGCACTGTGTAATTGTTAAATAAATGATATTTTAGAAGAAGATTGGGGGAGGGAAGGACATCATTTGTGACACAGAGTAAAAAAGGCAAGGTACAAAATAAACAGGACCGATGATTTCGATTTTAAAATACATTCCGTGTGCACAAAACTGCGTAAAAGGAAGGAGGATAAATAGATGGAGGTGATGTGGCAGTTGCTGTTCAGAGATAAACATGGGTTATTTTAATTTTCTTTGTATATATACGTATGTATATATACACATACATGTAGTTTCTTTTTTCAATTGTGTACAATGAGTATCACTTGCCTTTATAGGTAGGAAAACTGCATGCAAGTTCTTGACATGTCTTTCAAGATGAATGCATGCAAGTTCTTTTCTTCTTTTGTCAGTTGTGGGGCTTGAACTCTGGGTCTGGGCGCTGTCCCTCAGCTCTTCAAGGTGAGCGCTCTACCACTTGAGCCACAGCACCACTTCTGGTTTTCTGGTGGTTTATTGGAGATAAGAGTCTCATTGGTTTTCCTGACCAGGCTGGTTTTGAACTGTGATCCTCAGATCTCAGCCTCCTGAGTAGCTAGGATTACAGGTGTGAACCACCAGTGCCCAGCTATGCACGCAAGTTCTTGACATGTCTTTCAAGCTGAATGTTGAGCTTTCTCTGGACTCCAGAGCAACAGCCCATGCTGGCTTGCACCCAAGACCCTAGCTCTAGCAAATTCAAATGTCCAGCATCTCCAGGCCTGAGCCAAACCAAACACTATTTTATTTCCCCAAATAAACAGTGAGCTAGGGAGAGGCTCCGAATCCCGAATCCTGTATGTTAAAATATTTACTGTCATCACTAATAACACAATTAATTCCATTTAAACAATGCTTAATGAAATAAGAATAAACCGGGTTGACACAGAGTCCCTAGCTATCTGCGGTTCATTCAGGTCCGGGCATAACAATTATTTACATTTAGTATAAACTAATTTACTGTTAGTATCGTTTTTTTATTAATGTCATCAATTTCTCTGATTCACTTGCACACAACCAGGGAGAGGCAAACACACGGGTATTTCCAGGCGCAGTTCATGTGTAATTGCCCGGCCTGCAGGCTCTCTTCAATGAAGTGGATTCTTTCTTATGTTCCTTGGTCCTTGCTCAATGTTGATCACACTATATTTTTCCCGCCCTTCGAACACAAAACCTCCCTACACCAGCCAGTTGTAATTATTGATATGCGTATTCAGTTTCTTTCAACAAATACATTATATCCAAGAGTGAAAAGTCCTTTTATTCTTAAAAAAATTGTTTTTTTAGGGGTGTGTTGGTTGTGAGGCTTGAACTCAGGTCCTGGGCGCTGTCTCTGAGCTTCTTTTGCTCAAGGTTAGCCCTCTACCACTTGAGCCACGGCTCCACCTCTGGCTTTTGTTTTTGGTGGTTCATTGGAGATAAGAGTCTCACAAGCTTCCCTGCACAGGCTGGTTTTGAACCTGCGACCCTTAGACCTCAGCTTCTCCTTGAGTAGCTGGGATGACAGGCTCTATCCACTGTGATTGGCAGTCTTGTAACCTTTACTTCAGGTCAAGGTCAAGTGGGAAGTGAGGAGCTGGGAGGAAGTGATGGAGATGCGGGGGGCAGCAGCTGCTCTCTGCCCGGGGCCTGGGATGGTGCATGGCCGTGGCCGGCGGCCAGGTGAGCTCTCGGAGAGAGTCTGCATCTCCCTGGCTGGTCGAGGATGGCTGGCAGGAGGTGGTCCCAGAGGACCAGGGCGGTGCCGGTGGCTTGCTTGCGGGTGTCCCTGCCCTGCTTGTCTCTCGCATCCCGAGAAACAGCATGTGTCACGGCGGTGATGCAGCCCATGCGCCCCGCCTGGGAGGACTGTGTTTCCCCCTGCGAAGATGTTTTAATCCTGACGGTGTAATGGGATAAATCACAGCTGTCAGAGCGGGGAATGACACTGCCACACGCGTTCAAGAGAGTCAGGCAAAGAGAACCGCCCCACAGCACCCCCAAAACCTCGCTCACCGGGGAGCCCCGTGCCCAGGGCCTCTGCCGGTCTCCCCACACCCAGCCTCCACGACGCCTTCCAGCTGGCCACACAGACCGCAGGCCCACGCGGCCATCTGCGCTGTGAATTCCACGGAGCTCCCGCAATCGGCACCCCCCAGTACCCCATCTCTGCACACACCCCCGGTACCCCGTCTCTGCACACACCCCCAGTACCCCATCTCTGCACACACCCTCGGCTGCTTCCCTCCCGCTGGCGTGGAAGCTTGCGATGTAGTCAGTCAACCAACAGCGTGCAACCTCGCAGTGTCAGGGCGGGACATAATAACTGCTCACTAAACGGTGCCTGTCCGTGTCACAGCCCCACTGCCGACCGGTGGGGTAAGAGGAACAACATAGCTGGGTGCTGTAGCATTGGGCAAATGGATGATGGGTGAGGAAGAGCTCTGGGAAGACCAAGTTCGCAGCGGAAATGGCCTGAGTGGGGTCGGGGCAGAGGAGGGGGGAATCCGGGGCCTTGTGCTTGTGAGACGGACGCACCACCTCCCACACCACGCCAGCCCTTTGCCCGAGAGTTATTTGTCACCCGGGGCCTGTGTGTTTGTCCGCAGAGGATTCTCTTCCCTATGCAGGCTGTGTAGCTGAGATGGCGTCATGAGCCTTACTTGCTAAAATGGAGTCTCGGTGAATTATCCCCCCGCCCTGCCCCCAGGGTCGGGTGATATTACAATCAGGGGTGCGCGCAGACCCGGGCTCCCAGAGCAGGACTTCCAGGAAAGATCCGGAATCCGACCCCAGATGCCTCCACCTTGTCCGAGTTAGATCGAATCCCAGACAGCCCAGCGCGGGCTCGCAGCCTCTGTGTCCATGTCCAAGTTGAACTCACGTGTTGACACGTGCGGATCACGCGGACGCAGGGTGCTGCCGGTGACGTGCGGACACCCGCGTGCACTGGGCCACCCTCCTCCCTGGGGCCTCCTTCGCCCCTCCGCCTCCCCACCCCGCAGTCCCTTTGAACTCCTTCCTGTTCCCCCTCCTCCTTGCCCTGTCCAGGTCCGTCCCGTGCGTCCGCACGGCTGGCTTCCATGTTCAAGTGAGAAAGGCGAGGCATCTGTCTGTCTGCGTCTGCTCCGTTTCTCTCAACCCAATGCCCTGGTTCCCCTGCTGCTCCGTTCCTTTTTCATGGCTGAGTGGTATTCCACTGTGTGCGCAGAGCGTATTTTCCTCATCCACTCATCCACACCAGGACACGTGGGTCAGTTCCGCGTTTGGGCTCGTGTGAGCAGTGCTGCGGTGGGCCTCGTGTCCGCTTTCCACAGGGAAGCCAGCGCTCGTCTGAAATGCAAACCGCACTAGACGGCTCCCTGCCGGGAAGTCCTCCACGAGCCTCCCCCATGCCAGCTCCCTTAGATGTGATTCTCTAGGACCCCGACCCTCCGCTTTCCCACTTGTAAAGCAGGGGTTACCCAGTCGATGTACACCAGACGGAGGGGTCAAAGAAAAGCGTGCTTGTGTTTAACTACGAGTTCAGAGCTCTCTGGAAGGAGGCAGTGTCCCTGACTGACTAGTCACGTGATGGAGTGTGCGGTGTCCCCGTCAGGGAGGTAAACTGAGGCTGTTCCTTGCCTGTGCTGCCTACCTGTCATCCCAGATTCCCGGGAGACCGAGATCCAGAGGATCGTGGCTCCGGGTTCACGGGGGCCATCATCCTTTCTACAGAAAACGCTGGGCAGAGCCGTCACCCCTGGCACTCCTGTGACTCGGGACGTTGGAGTAGGGCGGTCAGGGTCCGGGCCGGCCCTGGGGGGGATGCTGGGCCGCATCTCCAAAGGAGCCAGCGCACACAGGGCTGTGCGGGTGACGAGTCCCGAGTTCAGACCCACCACCACGGCAGGAAGGGAAGAGGTCCTTCACACAGCAACCACTCCCACCTCGCGTGGCTTGCTGAACAGATATTCTGGGGTTTGGGGAAAGGGGTCGACGGCAAGAGCTTGCAAGGATGATCTGAGATCACAGGGCAAAACTCCAGCTTGGGAGAGAGACGGAGACAGAGAGACAGAGAGAGACAGAGACAGAGAGACAGAGACAGAGAGACAGAGACAGAGACAGAGAGATTGGTGCCCAGAGGATCTAGGCTTGAAAACAAGCCAAGGTGGTTCCCTGGTGGAGGAGCCTCAGACTCGGCCCCGCACTGGCCCCTCCTCCATCTCCCACCTCCCTCACCCCCAGTCCACCACAGGAGAACAGACGGGCCTAGCCTTTCCCAGGACAGCCGGGCCAGCGTGCCGGCCGGGTGCATGGGCCTCCTCTAAGGGCAGGGCCTCCTTCCTGTCACCCCTGAGTGCGTGCTTCATCTGAAACACGATGTGGGCTGCGCCTAAAGCTCAAGGTCTGCAACCTGCCTGGCAAATATCCAAAGCCCTGTGCCCAGTCCCCAGTACCTCCAAAGAAGTGTGGGTTGCTAGACAGATCGTAAGATTAGAGAGAGAGTAAGATAGACAGGGGATGGATGGATGATAAATGGATGGCAGTCGGATGGACAGATGGACAGATAAATAGATGATGGATGGATGGATAGATGAACAGCAGATAGAGACATTACATATATATGTATATACATATATATGTATATATATACATATATATATTCACACGTGTATATAGATGTGTGTGTGTGTGTGTGTGTGTGTGTGTATGTACACATAGTCACAGAGAGATATGCTGCCTGGATCTTTGCCTTTCCTCCTCCTTCTCCTCCTCCTCCTCCTCTTCTTCTTCTTCTTTTAATGAACATGTTACCGGTCGCATCCTACTTTCCCGCCAGCGTTCCAGCCCCAACACCAATAGATCCACAGAAAGAAACTGAACGCCCCGGGGCGCCGGTGGCTCCCACCTGTCATCCTAGCTACTCAGGAGGCTGAGATCTAAAGGATCACGGTTCAAAACCAGCCTAGGCAGGAAAGTCTGCGAGACTCTTATCTCCAATAAACCACCAGAAAGTGGCGCTGTGGCTCAAGTGGTAGAGTGCTCACCTTGAGCTGAAGAGCTGAGGGACAGCGCCCAGGCCCAGAGTTCACGCCCCACGACCGACCAAAGTCAGGGGGAAGGGGAGGGGGAGAAGAAACAAACTGAACTCACTGGAATCATGCTAAGTGGCTTCACTGCTTTGGCTCTGAGTTGTGACAAATACATTCCACACTTTGGAGGACACGGAGCAAACCTTATCATCCCCGGGACGCCCCCCGTGGCCTCCCCCTGGGGGAGGGGGGCAGTGGGGTGGACTCGTGGGGGGGGGAATGCCAAAGAAAATGCCCCCAATGATTTTTAAGCTCAACTCCTTCCCATGGGGTCAGTGCCTGACCGACGCCAGCTCTCTGTGAGCCGGGGGGGGGGGGGGGAAGCAGCCTTCTCACCCCAAAAAGATGCAAATACAAACGGGGTGTGGGAGAGGAAGGAGAGTCACGGTTGGGGGCTGGGGACCCCACGCGGCCCACCCGCCTCCCCGTCGCCTCCTGCCTGCGGCCCCAGAGACCGTGCTCATCTATCCATGCATCCAGCATCTGTCTGTCCATCTGTCCATCCGACTGTCACCCACTTATCATCCGTCCATGCCCCCCGTCTGTGTTACACTCTCTAATCTGGTCTGTCCACGGACCACACGTCTTCGGAAGTCCTGGGATGCCTGGGCGGTGCGGGAACACGACATCTCAGACCAAACCAGGATGCTGACCGTGTGACGTCTCCACGTGAGCCGCGGCCGAGCCCGGGGAGGCCCATGGTGGACGCCCGGCGGTGGGGAAACACCCCGAGAAATGACGCAGTGGCCCTGGTTCCTCTTGTCTCGCCCAGCCTGCTTGTTCCAGAAGTTTCCAGGAAGTATTGTGGTTTTCTTTCTCACAGGCAAGCGCCCGGGGTAAGCACAGAACGTGGGCAAAGTGCACGCACGCTCCTGTGCACGTGTGCACAACGCTCGCTCCGCCCGAGATGGAGCACACGCACGTGCCCGTGTGTGTTCACACCCAGGATGAACCCGTGTGAGACCTTGCTATACAGTGTTCCTGCCCCTCTACCCTCCCGTTCACCCCCCCCCCAGGGGCTGTGTTCAAGGGCTGCTCTCTCTGTCGATCGAGGACAGACAGTCCAGGCCCTTGCTAGCCACCCCACGTTCGCGCCCGAGTTCATGTCCACTGCTCCGGAAGCTCTCCCACAAGCAAGCCCTGCACCCCACACTTAACGGGCCTGTGGCTGAGCACAGAGCACAGAGGGCTCTTAAATTCAGCCATTTATCTGCCTGTACTCATGGACGGGCGTACAAAGCCCGCAACTTCTCGTTTCTCAGAAATGATTCTCAGACCATCTCTACTGGGCTTTGCTCACCCAAGGACACGGCCTCCAGACTCGTCTCCCAGAGACACTCTCTGCAAACAAAACTTCCTCCGTGCTTTCATTTGTCCCTGCTCCTCACTCAGAGATCCTGAAACAAGTGTTGTTACCTCAGGACCTTTGCACATGCTGGGGGCCTTTTGTGTGAGCATCGTCTTACCTCTTCAAGGGCCTATTTCCTCCTCAGCTGTCTCTGGCAGGAATTCAAGGATGTCACCACCATATTTGCCTCTCACGGCACTTAACATACAGCACCCAGCCATCTTTCTACCTACCCCATCCTGCGCCTCTCAGACCACCAACCTTGGTGATTTCACACACTAAGGTTTTGTCATCATCCATTCTACTGTACCGCTTCGGGTCGTCTTGTGCGCAAACTCCCCAAACAGTCTTTCACCACCAACCTGAAGGGCGTAGCCAGAGCAAGGTGGTGTTTTAGAAAGGCAGAACCATACGCGAAAGGCGCCAACGGAAAGCCGACTAGAGGTGAGTGGTGTGCGGTGCTTGGGACGCCGCAAACCAAGATGGAAAATGGAAGACAAAGCCCAGGAAGCCACGCTTGAGGCGGAATGCACAGCCAGCCGTCAGCTCTCCAGAAGATTACTGCCTAGTGGCTGTCGTTATTGAAAAAATAAAGATATATTCCGAGAAGGTAATGAAAGCCAGCACTGACAACACAGATAAGATTGCTGTCTCTTTTTTTTTTTTTCCTCCCCACGATGACATGGTCTCCGAATTACTCCATGAAGAGTCGGGAGCATGGATTAATTTCCATCCGAGGATTAGATGGATTAAGTCTTCTCTTAATTAAAGTCACTCCTAAAATATATATTTATTTACATGCCACGGGACTCGCGTCTCTGAGAACTGAACCCGGTGACACCGCCTGGCTGCATTTCTGCCAATCCTTTAAAAAACAACAACAACTTGTAAACTTGTGTGACCAGCAACCCTTCATGTGCAGGCTTCAGCTCACCATGACTCCTTTTGAAAGACAGGGCAGGGGCCGGGAAGGTGGCTCAGTGGTAGAGTACTGGCCTAGCATGCATGAAGCCCAGGGTTCGATTCCTCAGTAACACAGAAACAGAAAAAGCCAGAAGTGGCGCTGTGGCTCACATGGTAGAGCGCTTGCCTTGAGAAGAAAGCTCAGGGACAGCGCCCAGGGCCTGAGTTCAAGCCCCAGGACTGGCAAAACGAAAATAAAAGATAAAAAGAGAAATAGGGCAATAATGAGTGAGTTATCTTCACCTGTGGGAGCAGAATAGAGGGTGGGCAAGGCCGGGACTCCGGGGTCTGGGTGGGTGGAAATCTGTACAACTCGTGGGACTCAATGGCGAGGTGGAACAGATGGTGTTGCACAGAATAGTCTTAATGTTGGAAAGCGGGTGACCAGTATGTGTGCAAGCAGGGGGACAACGAAGCCGATAGTAATTACAAACACCAGCACCCGCGTTCACTCTCCACCGGAGACGTGGCAGCCAATAGGGGGCGGTGCAGCAGACAGCTGTGTCTGGGAGGGAAATGCTCAGAAGTCAGACCCGAGGGAACTTTCACCAGAGGGGAACATCGTGTGACCCCGTCGGTCCTGGAATTATGAACCTCAGGGCCTGCATACTTAATTCTTGTACACGTGACTCCCGTACTAAGACACAAGAACTCGCCTAGGAAGATTCTAGAGGGTAACATGAAGGGTTATAAAGGACCAAGGATGAAGAGGCACTGTATCATAAGATGAAGTCCTTTCAAGCCTGAAGGGAAGCTGGGAGAAGCGGCCTACGCCTGCGATCCTCATTCCTCAGAGGGCAAATAGCAGGCAAAAGCCTAGCCAGAGGCGTGGCTCACGTGGTAGAGCACCAGCTGAGGGAGCCCAGCAAGAATAAAGCCCTGAGCGCCAACAGCCTGGCTGTGGAAGGGTGAGGGGAGCAGAAGGGATGGAAAGAAATTGTTCCAAAAATGTTTACAGGAATAAAAGTTAAACCTCAGATGCGCATTTTTTAAATACAACTTAAAAGTACAACGCGCATTTCATTCTTAAACATCCTGACCCCCCGGCTCCGGCTTTATCCACGCCTACAAGTTCTCACGCATAGGTGCGTGAAAGCGTATGAGTGTTTTCAGATAAGGACCCTCGCCTCCACCGTACGGCGAAGACATAACTATTTTAAGACAAATGCAGACATCTGAAAAATGGTTTCCAGGTCTCCGAAAGCACACCGACATTTATCTTAGATAATATTAACTTAATCAATACAGACAACACACTATCTCGCTTGCTAGCGGCTCATGGGTTTTCAGCTAATTAACATGGGTTACATTTACGCTATGCCAAATTACACAGAGCAGAATTTATTGCCCAGATTATTTTAAAGATCCTCGCAGTGAGAATTAAAGTTTCTGAAGCGCCGGTGCAAATTCAGGCTAAAATGTGTACGGATGGATGCTTTCTTGTATTTATTTATCTTTCTAGAAGCGATGGGCAATTTTTAAAAATACCATTCCCCCCCCCCCCCCCCCCACCCCCCCCAGCCAATTCCTTTTTTTTTTTTTTGTCGGTCGTGGGGCTTGAACTCTGGGCCTGGGCGCTGTCCCTCAGCTCGGTCGTGGGGCTTGAACTCTGGGCCTGGGCACTGTCCCTCCGCTCTTCAGCTCAAGGCGAGTGTTCTACCACTTGAGCTATAATGCCACTTCTGGTTTTCTGGTGGTTTATTGGAGATAGGAGTCTCACAGTCTCTTCTGCCCGGGCTGGCTTTGAACCGCAATCCTCAGATCTCAGCCTCCTGAGTAGCTAGGATGACAGGCGTTAGCCACCAGCGCCCGGCTCCCCCAGCCAATTCTTTCTATAACCTTGACCCAAACAGACAGCCCGAGATGCGGGAAAAGTGTCCCATCTCACTTCCTCGAGAGAGGCCTGAAGTAGAAACTAGAAAGAGGAGCGTTTTGAGGAACGAGGCCCCCGTGAGCTCCCTGGGGCACAGCACAGAAACGACCTCAATCTGTTTCAGCGAGCAATCCCATCCCTACAAGATGGCTGGCGGTCTTGGTGAAGGGGTCGTGCTAGCCTGTGGCCGACTCAGGGAAGGGGAGGGGATGGACACTGGCTGCCCTGCTTGCATGCCCTCCGGTGGTCAGCAGAGAGGCGTGGTGGGAAAGGATGTCTCAAGCCGGTCACGTGGATCACACCTGTAATCCCAGCTTCCCCGGGAGACTGAGATCAGGAGAGAGAGGTTCAAAGCCAGCTCTGGGATAAACACCAGATTGCCAGTTAACCAGCAAAGAGCCAGAAAGGGCGGGGGGCGGGGGGAGGGTTAGCTCAAGAGGTAGAGCAAGCCAGCCCTGGGCAAAAAGAAAAAGCCAAGCAAGAGGGTTCTGAGTTCAAGACCCGGCACTGGTGCGAAAAGGAATCACACGCACACACACTGCCACAACAAAATCTGAGAAGCAAGGTGGTGTTTTAGAGCGTAGGTCAGCTGTGAGCAGGGTAGAGAAGACGGGGAAGTTGGAACATGAATCAGCAGGGCTGGGTGCGGAAGGCGTATCAATACTAACTAATCAATGCTGGTAACTACCGTTCCCATGTTATGGGAAGGCTTTAAAGACGCGGGTCTCCCCAAACCCCCACATCCTCCCTGGGCCGTGGAGCGTGGGGGAGGAGGGCGTGGTGGGTGCCCTCCTTTATCTGAGCAGGCGGCCCTGTCTATCCATGGACAACACAGCTCCTGAACCCAGCTCCCCGGTCTGAGAGCTGTCTCCACCTCTTCCAGCGCGTGCGGCCTCGGAGGAGCCACTTAACCTTGCGTGACTCAGTTTCCCAACCTGTAAGGAGGGAATCGCATCGCCACGGTGCCGACAGCCTTGTGACCCTGAGCGGCGGGCACAGACACACAACGTTCAGCCAGGCCCCCGGCGTGAAGCCAGGACTCCACCCCACGTTGGGACTTCGGGGTTTTATTGGGGAGGGGGGGGATCTCGTGGTCTACGCCGAAGCCGTGCGCCGGTCCTGGTGCAGTGTGGGGCCTGCAGACCAGAGGCATGAAGAGGAGAAAGCAGAGTTCCCCTCTACCGTGGTGTCGGCTCTGATGCGCACCCCGCAGCTCGGCCCCCCTCACTCCAGAATCGGGGAGGGCCAGCTGGGGCAGGCAGCTCACGCAGGCAGGAGCTGGGCTTCCCTGCTGCATTCAAAGCAGCATCCGTTTCCCAGGCTGGCCGGGGGCTCAGGATGGCCCGGGGATCCGATGCTGAGTCCTTGTGGCCAGGGGCATTACCTCCAGGACCGCTAGGATGCTAATTAGCCCAGGATTAGTCACTTACTAATTACTAATTACTCCGGGGGGTCACAGACCCCGGGGTCAGCCGCTGTCTTCCTCCACACCGGGAGGATGTGGAATAACAGAGGCCAGACAGGTAATTTGCATAGTTTCTACTTAAGAGAAGAGGCTGCCTGGATAGAAGAAGGCAGAAGGAGGTTCTGCATGAAGAGCAAAGTTGGGCACGGTCGGACGGGAGGTTCCACGAGCTCCTCCCGCTGAGGCCTGGCACATTCTGTCATTAGATACTCCAGCAGGCAAGCAAGGAAAGTCCGAGGAGGCCTGACCCCGGGCACCACGTCCCTTTTACTGGCTGGCAATTCTGTGGTACTCCGAGCATCTGCAGAAACTGTCCAACTGCATTTGCCAAATTTACTTGGATGTGAGCAGAGTGTTTGTTCTGTGACAGCGTCTTGGGTTTTAAATAAGAATACCACCAGGAGATCATCTTGCTCTGATCCTCGCTAATGCACCTCTAGGTGAAGAATCACTAAGGTGATTCTGTTTTCTTTTCTTTTCTCTTTCTTCTTTTTTGATTTCATGAATAAGGAAGCAAAATGGGGAAACGCATGACATTTCACAAACCATTGTCACGACTGAGTGTAAAGTTTATTTTAACCCTCTCTGCCGTGGCTGGGTTTTGAGTGGCCTGTCTGCCAGGCTGTATCCTCCGCCCCTCCCCTCCATAAATAAGTGCTTATTTACTTCCCGCAGAGTTCAATTTTAGAAGCCATCGAAGGAGATCTACTCCTCCAACCCCGGCTGCCTTTCCATGCATAAATTCAGAGATGTCTTGAGAAGGAACTGCACTTGCATATGCAAATACTCTCCCATGCCTTTTCAACTCTTCTTGTGGATTGCACACTTTGGTAATTCATGCAAACACATCACACAAACAAATATGGGCTCAAGAGCAACATGGCGCCGTGTGTGCGTGGTTCACGGTAAAGCCGTGTTTGATAGGACCACGCCACTGCCATCGTTCCCAGAGGAGGAGGAGGAGGACAAGGGAAAGTACGGAGATGAAAGGTGTTATCTGACAAGGAAAAATCCCAGCACAGGTTCCCTTTTGCGTAACCGTTAATGAGGGAAAGGTTGACCTGCCCATTGGACAGGACCGCAGCCTGGAACCTACAACTCCACATACAGAGAATGAGGAGCCAGGATCGGCCTTTGACAGAGACTTAAGAGGAAGGGGAGCTATTTCAGCCCAGAATCATGAGCAACACCACATAACACACACACACACACACACACACCCCTCCAGCAGAGTGGAAAGAGCTTCAGACCACATATGTCATCTCTTGCCTTAAAGGATCTCATCTCAGCGGGAAGAAGAGAAGAGGCAGGTGTCCCAAACCATCCATATTATACACTCAAGGGCTCTCTCTATTAATTACATGAGGAGAGTTCTTGTTCTTTTTTTTTTCTTCTTTTCCCCCTAGTTTCAGCTATCTGCTATTGGGGCACAGGTGAGCACTAAACAAAATAAAACGTGTTGAAGACATTCCCTTATCAAAGGTATTTTGATCTGGAACAAGTTTTCCAGCAGCTCCTTGCCCGTCTCCTACTAGAAGTTCGGGTCTGTGTTTCATTTCCATGAAGATAACTCAAAAAATGAGAATAAAGATCAAATAAAGATTGCTTCTGCCGGGGATCTGCATTGGCCATGGGAGCAACTGTAAGCGTTTCTCTGTTGATTTCCTCAGTACTTTTGTTAAGTACAAAGGTAGGAGCTAGCCATAAAAGGGAATATATAAAACTTGTTTTCGGATTAATCTCTACACTGTAGATTTATAAATTCTGGGCATCATGCTGATCAGTAATATACAGATGTATGTTTTCTATGAAATTGTAAAAAAAAAAGAGAGAAGGTAGAAGTCATTTAAGAATGTGAAGGAGCTAAGGAAACAGGGCTGGACTCCTGAGGTAAGGTAGTTCATTAGGAACTGAACACGTGGTAGTATTTACAGCTAAGAATTCAGAGCAAGTACAACACCAGAGTTATAAGATAAAGGATACAATCACCTAGCAGTATTGGGCCAAGACCCAGGATATGGGCAGAGTGACCCCTTTCTGAGCGTTTACCACAGAGTGTGCATCCCTTCATAATTCGCCTTTGTCTTGTCGTAAGGGAGGGGTGAGGGACTGAGCCTTAGGCTCCACCCCAACACTGCTTTTCCTCCTGTGATAATGCCGGGGTAGAGATAAGAGGATTCTTCAGGGGCACCAACCACAAGGAGCCAGCCGCCGGCCACATGCTTGGAGGAAAAGGTCCTCCCACTGGAATCACCCACGATCCTGCCACAGGCTTACGGTTTGGTGAGCGCAGGAAGGAGAGAGCTCCCAGTGGAATCGATAACTGTGCCCACCTACACTTCAAAACACCAAGAGGGAACATAGTAACTCAGACTTAACAACCCATAAATTCCACATAGTCTACAGGATCATACACGCTCACCTCGGGTAACTCTTAACCAATGCGCCTCCGTTTGTTTTGTGTGTGGCCTTGATCTCAGGGTCCTGAGCTTACTTCAGCAAGCATTCTGCCACCCGAACCGATACCTCAGCTCCTTTGCGTTTAGATTTTGTTTTGGTTTATTTATTTACTTTTCAGGCCGGGTCTTGAGGTGACTTTGCCTGGGCCAGCCTTGAACCACGATCCTCCTGTCTTTGCTTCCGGAGTAGCCGGGATTACAGGTGTGGTTCACCAAGCCTGGCTATCTGTACACACCAAGGACCAATGCACCACACAGCAGAGGCTTGAGCTGGCATGGGTCCCGGAGAGTGGTCTCCAGGTAGAGGCCGCCCACCCTGCCACCCTCCCCAGAGCTCTCTCTCGGGAATACGTGTTCTAGAGCCCAGGGTCTGCTTGGGTGTGGCCTCAGCTCTGTCCAAATCCAAACCCACCGCGTCAGATCTCCAAAGGCAGCGGTCACCAGAACCGCAGAGGGTCCGGCTGGCCGGGTGGGCACGGACAGGGATCAGGCCCCGTGGGGGGGGGGGGCATGTCCGCACAGGGGTGGGGGGGGAACGGGGAGGGGGCAGCCCACCTACCTTGTCTGGGAAACTCGTCGGACTCGCGGTGCACCAGGTCAGTGACTCGATTGCTGTAGTGCATCCGGCTGTCGTGGTCGTAGACCTTCAGGGTCTCGCTGGAGCTGTAGGACTTCTGCGTGGGCACGCGGCAGTCCTCGCTGTCGAGGGAGGAGCTGGCGTAGCGACACTCCTTGCCACACCGGCCCCGGGTCAGCGAGCGGTGGCGGCGGTCCTTCACGTCCATGGTCAGGAGAACAAGGTCAGACGCCTCCGGCTGGCCAGCCCCGGCCCCTGTGGCCCCGCACACCTGAGAAGAAGCAGAGGAGAAAAACGCAAGGCGGGTGAGCAAATGCGAGCAGCGGCGGCTTCTCACTCGACAGCACCCACGAAGAGAAAGACCGATCCCCCCCTCTCCCCCCCACCCCCCGGCCCGCACCATGTCTCTGCACACGCCGCACAGATGCTTTTAAACCACCCGTTTAACTAGAAGGAGCCGGGTTTGGAGTGAAGGGGGAGGAGAGGAGCTGTAGTAAAAGAAATGAAAATAAGATAAAATGAAAACCAACGAAGCCTCCTCTTTTGATTTTTCTGGATGTCAACAGATGACGGGGTAATTCTGCACGATCTCACTGTGAAGCAATTCAAGCCAAATTGATTTTAATCCTTCTTTAATTACATTTTAAAAAAATATCAAAAAGACAGTTTGCTGTAGAAGGGGTAGAAAGAGAACAAATACCAGGGGGGCAAAAGAAATTAAGAAAGAAAGAAAGAAAGAAAGAAAGAAAGAAAGAAAGAAAGAAAGAAAGAAAGAAAGAAAGAAAGAAAGAAAGAGGAACCACAGTGGACCTGATCATGGATGGTTCACAAAGTAACACATCAACTGACAGGCCTGAAGAAAAGTAGTAGATAAGGTGTTGTCCTCATTGTTGTTTGTTGACATCTCAACAATCTTCTAATACCTTTCTTCGTACTTTTTCACAAGGCTGAGTTTGAACTCAGGGCCTCAGGCTTCTTCTCCCTCTCCCCGCTGCTGCTTCTAAGTTATTTTTCTCAGGGAGGGACTCAAGTTTTTGCCCTGAGACAGGTTCAGGTCTGGATCCTCCCATCTCCTCCCGCCATGTTGCTGGGATTCAAGGCGCCCATCACCACGCCCAACCCTTCCTCGTATTTTTTTTTTGTTCTTTATAAACTGAGCCTTTAACAAAACCCCGAATCAAGTTCTGTCGTTTGTGGGTCTGCGTCTGGACACACTTGGTCACCGATCTTCCTAGAGAACCCTCCGGGAAGAATCGAAGGCTGATAACACAGTTAACAGGTTCCATCCCCTGCTCACCAGCCGACGCTGTGCTGACGCCCACCTGGCAAAGACACTCAGTGCAGAGAAAGGAAAATGGAAGCCTGGGGAGGAGCAGAGACTATGAAGGGGAAGTGGGGAGGAAGAAACCTTCTAAGGCAGGAGCTGGCAAGGCCGCACCGCCGCCTGTCACTTGACGCCCTTGGCTTGGATGTGCATATGCCGGGCACAACTCAGAAAACACGAGCCTTCTGCCCAGCAAATAACCATAAAACCATGCGGCATCTCCCAGCTCCAAATGATAGGCTCTTATTGATTTCATTTGCCATGTAAAGCACATGGGCCACAGGGCCAAGGCCTGGACAGAATGGACAAATACACATTTTAATTAAAATGGAAAATACAACCCAGAGCCCGGATAATGATTTTTTTTTCTCCGGGCTACTGTTGCTCACTGCCTCAATATGTCAGGAGACACTCGGGGCGCGGATCCGGGGTCCGCAAATCCTCTGCTCTTTTCTTGGCTATTTACCACATTGTACCGGGCTTGTCTCTGTCAACGGAAGCGCTAAACTGTACGCCGGCCAGCGTGGGGGCCGACAGCCCTCAGACAAGTCTCACCCCTCCTTTGTGGTTCCAAATCAGAGCAACCTCTGCAGCTCTAGGATCCTTTCCTCATTGGCACTGTCTGTATACGTTAACAAATATGGCCGGAACCACCGGAAATACACTTGCTTGACAACTGACCGTGGAGAAAGATGGTACATCTAGCATCAATTCCAGGACAACTGTGCTATAGAAAACAGCAAGAGGACCATGGGAGTCTAGAGCTCTGAGACCTGGCGGTAAAGGCTCCGGGACCTGCTGGGAAGATGCATGGGAAGTTCGAGCGCTCAGTGTCAAGCCAGTGTCTTCCCAGTGATGCCTCTCACCCTGGCCGGTCAGTTCCAGTGAATCACTTCAGCATACGAGAACCCACGCCGTGGACTGGGCACACAGCATCCGGCCCTCCCCGAGCCCTGACACGCCATGACCACTCTGGGTACAGCTGCCGTCAAAGCTCACTCCTGGCTCTTCTACACTTAGTTCCTCCATCAGCGAAAAAAATGGGGGAAAGGGGGGGGGGAAGAATCACAATTTCTACTTCATGGGTTTTTGATACACATTAAAACGGTCTCAGAGCAACTTTCCCAGAGTGCTGCTAACTGCGTCATCTATAACCGCATCACACAGGGGCGAAAGAAGAATTCGATTTTTTTTAGACTCCTCTGATAGAAAAGAAGAAGTCTTGACTATGTAGTTACGCAGGACAGGGGAGGGTGGTGATCATGGACATGCTCGCAGCTCATGGCTCTAGTGATAACTTATCTATATTTCTCCAGGCATGATTTTGCTGGGTAGCCTAGGCTAGCCTTGAACTCAGGATGCCTCAGCCCTTCAAGTCCTGCGGTGATGGGTGCACACCACCCTTGCTCCAGTCTTTATTCTTACTGTCTCCTCGGCGTTCCTGACCCTCCCTTCCTCCATGTGGGACGGCCATCCCTCAGCAAAGTGAATTCACAGCCCACGAGGGGAAATGGCGCTCTGGTCCTTGAGAGCGGAGGCCACCAGTTCACCTAAGGAAGCGCATGCGTTAGAGATTGCTTCTTCTAAGAGATCATTAAGGTGGCCTCAGAGCGGTTGGAAAGACAGCAACCCACGTGATCACTCTTTTCCCCCCCAGCCTCCACCTCTCCCGGCAGTGATGAGGGACAATCACCGGATGGAGAGCATGTCTGTGACGCGGGGAATCCGCTCCGTTCCGTCCCATCCCCCTCTCCCGTCTGGAACAGAGTTGAGAGTTCACACTGACTACAGAGATCCTGCCTGTGAGCCTCTGTCTAATTCGCGAATGCCATGAGCCGGAACGCTGCTCACCGTGAACGTCTCAGAACGCCCGTGTGGGATCGTGTGCACAGGCACGCGCGTTATGGTGCCTGTGTGAATGATGCGCAACAGACAGCTCTCTGGGCACGGAGTACTCCAGGTCTTGCTCTCCTCATCGATCTCTGGCCACACCCTGGGCTTGGACATTTGCTCCACTTCTGGTTTTCTGGGGGTTCACTGGAGATGGGAGTCTCATGCCCTTTCCTGCCTGGGCTGGCTTTGAACTGTGATCCTCAGATCTCGGCCTCTCGAGTAGCTAGGATGACAGACGTGAGCCCCCAGTGTCCGGCTCCATTGTGCTTCTTAAAACATCACAGAGGCTGGGGGGCGTCACGTAAACACACAGAATGGACAATGCATAACCCCCTTCCCGCTCTCTCTCAAATGTGGTCTTTTTCTCCAGAGCTTGGGCAACCTAAAAACTGCATTCACAGAGACCTTTCGTGTGTGTGAAACCCCTCCAGGATTACTATTTATTTACTAATATGTCTATGATATCCTTAGCAGAGAATCAAAATAGCTCATTAGCTAGGTACATATGACCCTATAAAATGAAGCTGATTAAAATGAACTCCAAGGAAAGGAACAAGGGGTTTTTATATAAGGTACTGTTTGAAGTTATTTCTTTTTTCTTCCTTTCTCTTTCTTCTTTCTTTCTTTCTTTCTTTCCTTCTCTCTTTCTTTCTTTCTTTCTTCCTTCCTTCCTTCCTTTCTTTCTCTCTTTCTCTCTATCTCTTTCTTTCTTTTCCTTGGTTCATGCCCTATTGTCACTGTGTTTTTGATTTCCGGACCATCTGTCCTGTATATAAGTTTATCTGATTGGGGGAAGGGAAAGGGGAAATCACAGAAATAGCAGGAGAAGGGGTGAACCAATGCAGCAGCAATACTCACTAGACACTATGTTGGAGATGAACCTTACAACGTGGAGGGGGGGGAAGGAGAGTTAGAGGGGAGAAAGCAGGAGAAAATGAGGGAGGGGGTAATACTGCTCAAAACATACTCATTACCTTACGTCTGTGATTGAAACCCCTCTGTACACCACCTTTACACAAAAATAGAGCATTTAATGCATAGCCTATGAAATTAAGAAGATCGAGCAGAGGGGATGGGTTGGGAGGGATGGGGAATGACGCCAGGGGTGGCATTGATCACGATGCATTATATTAAATTTTAGAGAAGTAAAGGAAGGGGTAGGTTGCGAGGTATGGGTGCGAAGGTTAAGGGAGGGGGTACTGATCAAGATGTACGGAATTCATTAACTGCTTTGCTGGGTGGCAACTCCTTTGCACAACTACTTGAAGATAATAAAAGAAATTTTTTACAAGATGCATTGCCCTCAGGAGCTGATTTGTAACTCCTTGGTACAACTAAAGATAACAAAAATATCATTTAATTCATTAAACATCAAGAAATAGAAAGCACCCAACAAAGTTAATATACAGATGTCTGTGCATAAGAGAGAGGTAAGCTGAGCCAGGTTAAAGGAAACGCTTCACCTGCTCATCCCCCAAAGCAAGGGTCGGATGCATAGATATGAAAAACCGACTCTCTCTAATGTTTCCAGTGTCTTCTCTCAAGAACGTGTACGATCAATTCTGATCACAAACACACTCCAAAATATTTAGAGAGAGAATATCCCCGTGACCCCTGGGCAGACCCTCGAAAATCTGGCCTAAAAATCTACAAAAGTGGAAGACAGTGCCTGTCGTAATTTAATACACTAGTAAATAAGAGGTCAGAGGCTATTTGCTTTCTGTTCCCCTGTGCGATTCTATTGATATGTCCAGGGATAAAATAAAACAAAAAAAAAACCCAACCCTTCCTTCTTCCTGCCCAGAAATTTCACAATGGTGTTCTGCTCTCTCCATGGTTCTGCCAAAATAAATAACTAAAAATAAAGCTCAGCCATTTGCACAGGGAAATGCTGAAGGTGAAGCCAAAATCAATTATGAATTGTGGGATAAGATGTGTTTCTATGTTCTCAGTCCTGATCAGGAGTCTGAGGATGACCACCTCCCAGCGAGTCTAGATATTTGCCGTGACAGGGCACCTACAGATGTGTTCTTATGTGAATCATGATGTACGGGCGGAAGTCTACATCAGATTGGCACTGGGTCTCATTCCGGGCCTCCCCTTCCCCCCCCCCCGCCCTCCGCTCTTCCCATCCTAACTATTTCCCATTCAGGCAAGCCCGCCTTTGCCTCCGCTCACATTGGCATCCCCTGCCCTCCTCCGGTTTCCCGGGCGCCTCCTAGAGAGAGCAAGTGAGCAGATGGCTGTCCTTCAGGCATCGGCGGTGTTACCCCAACCAGAAAGGCCCTCCCACCTTCTCTCCCCAACACGCTGAGCTCAGTGGAGCCAACCCAGGAGCCTGCAGCCTCTGAACCTAATGAGGGGAGAAGCGGAGCGCCTTCCTCCCACCCGAAGAGGGCGCCCGCCCGCCCGCCCGCCCCACCACAGCTTTCTGGGCACAGCTTCGACGTCAGAGCCATGGTTGAGGCCTTCGTTGCAGGAACACACTTCCAAAGAGCCAGTTCCGAGTCAGGGCTTCCCAGGTAAGGTTCTGGCTAACGTCCAACTCTGCACAGAGGTGTCCTTCGCTGGGTTTGAAGAGAGTTGAATATCCCCCCCAACTCCCCCCTTACACGCACATGTGTGGGGAGATCAGGTCTGGTAGCCCCCTTGATGGCAAGACCTGCCTTATGGAAAAATGGGGTACCATGAGCATTGGACATGGGATCGTCTAAGAAGTGACTGCACCCATCCCACACCGGTGCTTCATGCAACGCAGCAAAGAAATCCCAGAGAAGACAACCACCCCATCCTGCCCAGGGAGGGCTGCAGGCGAGTAGCTCTTCTGTACCACAGGTGGTGGAAACCAAGGTGACGGGGAAGGTTTCAGAGGGACGGGGCCTCAGTGTCAGCTGCTGGAAAACGGGGGCCAGCGTGTGCGCCTTGAAACCCTCACGGCTTCCCAGGGATAGATGTGCAAGTGGTAGCAGATTTTCCCACCATGGTCCTCACAGCCACCATCCCTCAGCAGGAGGCTCATGGGCGGTGCATCGGTGGACCTTTGGTGCACACTACAGTCACCCCAAGTGAGTCTTAGCTGGGTGTCTTTTGAAGGAAACTCTGAAGGATTGGCCATAGAGCACTTTCTCCAGATGGACCCCGGATACTAACAACCTCACCTGGTATTTGGCTTCTGCTGTTGGGAATAATCCTTCGGTCACTAAAACAATGCATCTGAGATGTTCTAGCAACACCATCCACACGCAGTCAAAACACAGAGACCCGGGAAGTCCACCACAGGGAGGGCACCACGGGTGATAAGAAGAAAATGAGGTGGAAAAGATGCACTGCTTAGGAGTCATTCACTACTGGCTCGGACCCGGGTAAGTCGAAGTCAGCAAACAGAATTTGCTGAACCAGGGCAATGGCTACGGGTAGCTTGAGGAAGTGCAGGGGACCCAAATTATTCTGCACAATTAGGGGTAAAGGAATCAAGCAGACACTGGAACCAGGAGATCAGAGACCTCGTGGGAAGGAGGGTGGAGAGAAAGAGGGAGAAAGACGGGTGGAGGAAGCCGGCATTCCCTACAGACTTTCAGAGTAGAACACAGTGTAGAAATGACAGAAGCCCTTGGTGCTCCGTGTCCTAATCCACGGGGCAGAAAACACTTCCATCATTGGCTTACGTGTGGGGATATGGTCGACATTTTTCAACTATCTTACTAACATGACAAAGCAGACGGCATTCATGTGAAGCCCGGCTTCTGTGACATGAAATGCTGAGAGGGAGAGAGATGTCAATGGGGGGTGATTTGCTCTGTGTCTGAGGTGTTCTATGAGAGGGGACAATTTGTCTCGTGTCTGTAAGTCTATGTCCAGTAGCGCCCAGAGAATTCGCCATTAAAGAGCACCCAGAAGTTAGCTTTGTAAACATAACCAACCGTGTGTTTTCCAGAGTCATCTGGAAGATGTGATGGGAAAAATCTTTAAAGGGACCCAAAGGCAGTGATGTCTTCTTCCCTATTTTCAGGTCTCTGTTCCTTGGCAGGATTTACATAAGAATGTGCATATCCATCATGACCTGATTCCCGATTAGCTAAAAAAACAACAACAACGGACTGTCGGTGCTCTCATTAAAGGTAGCTTCTGGCTCCTTAATGGGAAAACAAATCAAGCTGGAGACTTGCAATTTTTTTAAAAAGACACTCAAAGAGTAGGAGCTGGAACCCAATGGGATGCACAAGTCAAACCAGTGTCTCACTTTTAGAGTTTAAGTTTTTAAGCGTGTGCTGATGATTCCTAGCAATGTTTATATGGAAGGAACCAACACAACTAGATCTAGATGGCAATTCCTTTCACATTTTATAAGGACTATGGCCTCTACTCAAGCTTGGGCAGCCATGCACCATTTCCTATATAAATGAATGGCTTTGGCTTATGTATCAATAAAGCTTTATTCATAAAAAAACAGCAACAACAGGCTTTGCTACTTAGGACATGGTGGAGAAGTCTGCGTTCCTCCCTTCCACGTGCCTCACCAACGGCCTCACAGAAGTTGGAGACACTGCTAAACGATGAACAGAAATGAGTCACAATCGCCCAGTATGGAGGCAGGAACTGGAACAGCATAATAAGAGGAGGGAGGGGTCGTTTAGGAAGGCACTGATCGGAAACCGGTGCAGATTTGGTCTGCTTCTAGCAGGAGCATGCATCTCTTGAGATGATGTATTTGCCGCGAACTGCTGGCATGGCTTGAAATTTGACCTTTCTGTTTAATATACACTTAGCTCTCCCCTGTCCGCTCGTGCTAATTATTACGTGGCCAATTACGCTCTGGTACTGGGGTTTGTTGGCCTCCGTGAGCAGCAGCAACGATGACAGGAGATCACTTGTTTTCTTCGAGAACTCATTCTCCTGTTTCGACGTCCGCACATCTTTTGTTGTTCTCATGGGAAAGGAGAACTGATGTAACTAAATGACTGAAACAGGTTGACAGCTTCAAGAACCAGAAGAATCCCACACACAGAAAAGAAACTCTACTCCTTCTTGTTGGGGGAAAACAAAACACCAAAAAACAAACGAACAAACAAACGACGTGGGGAACTATCTTAAGAGTTAAAAGACTCATTATGGCCCGTGCTTCATGGCTGTGCCTTCCTTGTAAGTCCATGGGTGACACAAGAGAGAAGGTTGGGAACTGCACAGGCCAGTAGACAGGCCCATGAGAACTTAAAAATAAGGAGATAGCATCAAGCTCAAAATCATGGATCTCCATCTTCCCATTTTCTAATGACCCCCAACGAGGTACGTCAGTCTCTCCGTAAAACCATTAGCACTGTCATTCACAAGGAAGATCAGGCCACAATTACTGAGGCTCAAGGAAATACCAGTGTCCTGGGTTTGCTGTGTAATAGGACAGCACTGGTACCGCCTTGCGGGCTCCTGCGTGGATGCCAGCCTCGGGGGGAGACAGCCCGGCTGAACTGGCTGAAATAGAGAGGTGGTTTCTGATTTGTGAGAGGAAGAGAAGGTTCCCTTCCTCATGCTCGGGCATGTTTGTGTACTGCTATGAACCTGGCTTCCTCCCCGCCTTTGATTGTAAAACAAACAAAAAAAAATGGAGGCCTCGATCTTGTGAGGAAAAGAACGAATAAAGACTCAAAGAAGTCATCCAAACCCTACTTTCAAACAACACACAACCCTTTAACTCCTGGAGCTGGAAAAGAAAGTCACGGTTGAGGAATGCATCCTGGTCTTCAAAAGAGGTCACCGGAAAACCCGAAGTCATCAGAATTGTTGGGAACCACAGCTCCTGACCCAGAGGACAAACGAACGAAAGAAGGGCCACGTACGAGAAGCAGATGTCTGTAAGATACCTCCCCCAGACACCAGCGAGATGACACCCTCATGCTCTGGGGACTCACGTACCACTTCCTAACACTTTATGGAAACAGCAGGATGTTTTTTAAGAGTTACAGGTTGATTTGGCCAGCAGGATGGGTTGATGACGCAGGGCAGAAACAACTCGAAATATACCGAGGGATGAAAAAAAAAAAAACAGAGCAATGTCATTTCTGTAGCCACCATTGGAAGGGCCACCGATGATTTCAACCATTCCCAACAGATGCCCATTCTGTCATATTATGATTTGCTTGGGTTTCCCTTCCCCCTCCCCAAATGAGTGTTAATAAGCAGGATGTAGCTGGTATTTTGATCCTTTTAATTTAAGTGATGAAATGTTCTCCTCCTTCTCAAAAATCAGAAGCCACCTCTATATTTCAGCCAAGTGATTGGTGGTGATGTACCAAGGGGTTACGGTTACATAGGTCAGGTTGTGAGGACCTTTCTTTTGGGACAATGTCACCCCTTCCCTCATTCTCTCCCAGTTTTTCCCTCCCCTCCCCATCCACAGGTTGTACAGTTGATTTTCAACAGTGTCCAGTGAGGAGCACTGCTGCATTTGTATACCCTCTGTCCCTCTGTTTCCAGGCCCTTCCGAAAGACATATACTGAAGAAGAAACAATACAAAAAGAAAACAAGAACAACAGAGGGAAAAAAACCCTCTAGTTCTCTTTATCCAAGTTTTAGACAGTTAAATTTTATCTTCAGTAATATGATGTTGCAAAATAAAAACGAATGAATCGCAACTCTTAATCAAGGTTAAATTCTATGACCTCTCTTTCTGGGTTAACTCCCCGCCTCACACATACACATACACACTTTTTTCCCCCTGATCCCCAAGTGTTTTTAAGTGATTTGAGAACAAAAATTAAATTTAAATTAAAACTCATTCCAGGGGAATTTTTCACCTCTTCTTGAGATGATTAGTGATAATTTACCATCTCACAATCACGATAAATGATCGTTGTAATAAAGAGACACAGAGAGAAGAAGTTCAATTGGTGGAAGCAAGGAAAGAAGTCAGACTTCCCTGAAATGGACTTCATTCAGTCTCTGTCCTCCTCTGTCTGCCAAGTTCTCCCTCCAACTGGTAGGAACCTTCGAGAAGGTGGTGAGCAGGAAGAAGAATAAGACATGGCTTCTGGTTCAGGGACCCCCCATCCACTCTGTCAAAGTCTGACCTGAGCATAGATAAGGCTCACTCCCTGCTACACCAGGGTCTCAGTACAAGGACCACCTATCCTAGTGCACAAGTTACCACGAGCACACCCCAAGGTGGGCAGAGCGGGTGGTTTCTCTGGGAATATGGAAACGTTTCCTCCTAAAGGAGAGACGACCGAGTTTCACAGATGCTGTGAGACACTCCTGGATATGCAGAATGAGAAGCAGGCTGGCGGCATAAGAAGAGACCAAGGGAGCTGTATGGAGATGGGATGTAGAAAGAGCCTGAACCATTTTCCAGTCCCCACTCTTCGCTCCTGCTCAGAGACCTGACTGTAATTCTGAACTCAGACTTGTAGACCCCTGGGCGCACCTGTAGAATCAGTTTTCCATTTCCACCGCAGCTGACTAGAGACAGCTTCACGTATTCGAAGCCCAGAAGGTTGCTTGACTTTGAAGTGGCATTGGTGGAAAATACCACACTCAGTCCCATGCCCCCAAGATCTCAGAATATGTCTAGCAAAGCCCCCCCTAAAACTGTCATCTTCCCTACCCTATTTCTAAAATTGGCATCTTCCCTATGCTATTTTACACACACACACACACACACACACACACACACACACACACACACACATGCACCTTTTTCAGGTACTGGAGACTGAACTCAGACTCACAGTTGCTAGGCAAGTACTCCACCACCTGAACTCCACAACACTTGTGCCTTGGCCAGCCTTAGACTGTGATCCGTGGCGTAGCTGGGATTACAGGTTTGCCCCTCCACACCCAGAACTACCCTTCCAGATCCACATGGCCTCGTTTTTAACAGGAAGATGTCTTAACTGTGACCGTAGAAGTTGTGATGTAATAAAATAGTGAGCTGGAAAACCATTAACTCAGTTTCCATCTCACCCGGCACCTAAAAGCTGAGGTACCACCGTGTGGCACTAACGCATGCCGACAGCATGACAGGTTCAAATGGTGAGAACTGTCGAAGAAATCCTATTCACAGGCACAGCGGCGCCTGGCCAAGGGACGGGGACAGCTCCTCTTGGAGGAGGAGAACCCACTGCAGGGGTCCAGGGTCAGACACACCATGCTGGCACTCGCGTGAGTCCATATTAGGAGAGACTATGGGGCGTGGCCGTGCTAGGTTCCAGGCTGGAAGGGAAGGTGTGACCCACACCCTCCGTGGTGACCCAGCCTGGCGTCCAGGTGTACAATGCACCCCTCAAAGGCCCCGGCACCCAAATCACCCCTGGATCTATTTCCATAGGCAGTCAGTCAACGGCTAGCTCATGCCAACTTCCGCATCTGAAAATTAAATGAATAACAAGCCGAGGGTATGGAGAGAGCGTGACCCCCCACGCCCCGAGGTCAATCACATTAACACATAAGTTGTGAACGCTTCTAGACTAGTCCTCTAGCCAAATATCAGTCTTCTGATTCTTTCTGCAAATAGCCGTATGCAGAAGAGAAACATGGAGCTTTTCCATTTCCCACTAATCCTTCAGGAAAATCAACCTGCCCAGCACAAGGCCGTGTTTGAAACAGGCATTCTGCTGGTGAGCAATTCCACATTAGGTCTGGTCCTAGCCAACAAAGACGTGCTACAAACTCAGAAAATGTTGCTCTCCCTGTCTGCAGAAAAGGGAGCTGGATTACACAGCATTCATAGAGTTTTTTTGTTTTTAATGAATTATACCCGAATAGGAGAGGTTGGCATGTGTGAAGGACAGGATAGAATATTAAATAATTTGGAAATAAACACTGGGGCTCCACCAGCATCATTTTACCACTTGGGAAGCTTCCAGAATGGAGATTCAAATCCAAGGAGGACATGTCGAGCGTGATGGGTAGGCAGAATGTGGAGACTTCCACGGTGAAGTAAAACACACTTTTAATTCTTTGGGTCAATCTGCTTCTTTTCATTCTGGTGTGGGGGGACAGTATTCTAGAACTGGACGTGTGAATACATTTCCATATTGCACGTTCTGGCTTGAACTCTTCGTGCTATGTGTGAACAAGATTAAAAGTCTCTCTGTGTTGAATTCTGAGTCCTGTCTTAGTCTCTCCTTACCTCCGTATGCAAAAGGAGATCACGAATCCTCTCACCTTTCAAGGCCCGTACTTGGAGGAGGACCGGATCAGTTGCTTCTAGCAAACACAAACAAGGGTGCCTGTCTGGTCACATGCACATGCGTGTGTGTGTACACACATACACACACACACACACGTGCTAACAAAGCTAGCTGTGCTTGTTCATTTCTTTCAAATAAAATGGTAGGAAGAACTGCAATGGTCTGACGTTTCTGTGTGACCCAAATGCGTCCCCTGGAACCCCACTTTCGAGGGGGGATGAAGGGCCGCGGCCTCCGGGAAATGCGCAGACTCAGAGAGCCACGCCACCCTGGCGAGTGAGATCTGCAGCCTGGTTCAGGAGGCAGGATGGAGCCGCCTGCCCCTCCCCCCACCTGCCCAGATACGTGAGGACACGTGGACTTCCGAGCCCTGAGCCTGCACCCCCCAGACCCCAGGACTGGGGGACATAAGCACTGGCTGTTGATAACTGCCTTGTTTTATGGACTGTTTGGTATGAAGTGTGACGGTGCCCGAAGCAAAGGCAATGATTCGCCACAATTCCTAGAACCCGGCTGTCCGGTCAGGTCTCCGCAGAAGTGGGCGTGGAGGTAAGGACACCCAGCCGACACGGCCTCCCCCACGCTCAGCAATCCCCCCCCTCCCCGGTCCTCTTCCCCTCTGCCGTTGCCCTTTACCAAGAGCTGGCCAAGCGACCACCGGGTCTGCACCGCGTCCGCGCTGTCTCCCCAGACCCCGCGCCTGGGGGCTCCACCAGGCCTGGGGAGGGGGAACGCACCAGCCCGTGTCTGTCATTGCTCTGTGCCTGATGTGCCGAGTCTGACCATCGCCAGGCCCAAACTCATGAGAGAGGCCCCTGGATTGTGTCACATACACACTGCACAAACACACACACACTTTACACACAGAGATACACGCAGCATCACACGTGTGCACACACCACACATGCAATGTACATTATACATGCACACAGAGACACATGCATCACACATGCATACAACATACCGGCAATACACATAATACACAGATAATATACATCACATACACATCACATAGACAGACACATGTCTCATACACATATACTCATCACACAGCCATACCATACATAGACATCATACACATACACATGCACACATCCCACACATACGCACATATACAGACACACGTATCACACGTATACAAATCACTTACATATACCACACACCACACATATCACACACGCATTCATGACATGTCCACAGGAATGCATACTTCACACATGCATGCATGCATGCACATATATACACACACATTCACACACACACATACACACAGCACATACATGTGATCTTTACCACGGAGATCTTAACCTCCCAGGCAATAAGATCAAGAATATCCTTGCTTTAGATTTTTCTAATTTCCCCAATGATACAACCCCCCAAATAACTCTGCACTACATTTAAAAATCAAATGGGAAATTTCACTTTCATTTTAAAGAAGAGAAGCCGCAGGCCACTGGCCCAAAGTCAAACCGGGCTTGGGAGGTGGGGCCTGGTAGGGGCCCTGTCTGCCTCCCACCCGGAACTGTAGCTGTTGCTCTGGAATGTTCCGTAGCCACAGCCAGCCCAGGGGATGGCGCTGTCTCTTCACGGGAGATCAGATGTGCATCTCTCAGATTAGAGCAGTTGCAGACGCGTTCAGTACAGGCCGTATCCGCACACAGTCCAGGGGGGAGCATGGAGGGAAGAGCCCCGTGGGGGAAGCTTCCCAGGAGGGTTTGGTGTTGGTTTGTTTGTTTCTTTGGAAGGATATCAATATCAAGGCCTTCCTATTTCTATTCATTATTGGTGACCTGTTTCTACCATGGAGACATGGCCCCTGACTCTTCTGCCTCCCGCCTCCCTCCGTGATCCACGCGGCCCTCACGCCCAGGACTGTAGAGCATGAGGATGAGCGTGGTGGAGCAAACTGGCGTTTGTTAAAGGCATGGCCCCCTGCGTCGAGGCTGAGAGGAGCAGGCCCCCAGCTGATTCACCACCGGGGGACAGGGGCACAGGAGAGGGGACAAGCCACCCGGCTAGAGAGGCTTGGCAAGGAATTCCAGCGCCACGCCCGGCTCCCGCTGTCCCCTTCCCCGCCCGGCCTCATTCCCTGGCTCTGGAACCTGAGCAAACATCAGGATCACCCCATGTCTGCTAAACCCCCACGGCGGTCTCCTCCCAGTTTCTCAGTCAATAGATTGAGGATCAGAGAAGAGGGAGGAGAGAGAGACAGAGTGACAGACAGAGAGAGAGAGGAGAGAGAAAGGAGAGAGGGAGGAGAGAGAGGAGAGAGAGACAGAGAGGCAGAGATAGAGAGAGAGACAGAGAGACAGAGATAGAGACAGAGAGATAGAGACAGAGGAGAGAGACAGAAAGGAGAGAGAGAGGAGAGAAAGGAGAGAGATGTGTAGATGTGTATATGTATGAGAGAGACAGAGAGAGACAGATACAGAGAGACAGAGAAACAGAAAGAGGAGAGAGATAGACACATCTGAGAAGAGAGAGAAGAAAGAGCAAGAGGAGAGAGGAGGGAACAGAGAAGATAGAAAGGAGACGTGTGTGTGTGTGTGTGTGTGTGTGTGTGTGTGTGTGTGTGTGTGACAGAGAGCATCAAAAAGATTCCCGGGAATGCTGCCACCCTCGAGACCAGGATCTGAGCACCGCTGACCTAAGGACACTGCTCTGACCTTTGTACCTGCTCCCTGCTGGAAGAACCCCAGTTCCAAACTCACACTGATCTTCTGCAGACGGAGAGGCTTGGGGCGTGGGAAGCTCTCCGAGTTAGCATTCCAGGCAGGGTGAACCAGCCCCAGATGACCTGGCTGCTGCTCTGTTGGAGGTCACCTCACATGGTCACACACAATTCAGCCAGAAACCCTTCCCTCCACACCCTAAGCTGGCAGGGGCACACTCTCCATGACCACCTGTTCTGTGTTAGGTACAGTAGATGATGTCTAACTTGCATGTTGAGATTCTAATACTACAAGGCAGAGATAGAGATAGATAGATAGATACATACATACATAGAAACATAGATACATATAGATATATATCTATATGTATACACACATATGTATATAAAAGTACACACACACACACACTCACATTTACTTAGAATATTTCTGGCCTCTCAGAGTGCCTAGTGCTCCTGAGTCCTGCGTGCTGAAGAGTTTATTACGCTTCAACAATGAAATGATTCAACATCGGAGCCCGAATGGGAAAAGATTCAAGTCGTACTATTAGATTCAATTTAGCAGAAGATTGAGGAGCCTCCTCGGGTCTTTTGAGTCCAATGCCAGCCCCGAGTCTGTAACACCGACCCAGATAAAGCCAGGGAAGGAGAGAATAAACAGCCACCGTAATTACAGTGACATAATGGCTCAACTTTTATAGCTGAGGGGATCCACAAATAGGATTTTAAAAATCAAATTAAAACTGTCATTCCACAACACTGAGTTTCCAGAATATTCATTTTTTTAATATTAATGATTTTTTTTCTCCCCCAAAAAGGAACAAACAATGCTAATTCTACTGCTACAATACTGTTAATGAAGAAATAAAGAATAATTTATCATTGCATAATTAACACAGTACAGTTAAGCATGTTTTAATGATTTTGTATAATGGCCTCTCATAACTAGATGATACTTGTTAGTCATAGTGAAAAAGAGGGGGGGGGAGAGAACTATGCTAGCAATCATTAATGAAGATGCATCAACTGACCGGGATTGCATGCTATTTGCTTCTATAAAGTATTTACAGGACTCCTTGTGTCCTGGCGTTGGTTTGATCCTGGGTCCGCAGGTTAGTGAACTATTTTAAGTAATTCAAGGAAGGAAGGGCTGAGGGATGAATGGCTGTTGACAACAACCCTGCAGACCGGCAAGCTTGCTCCTCCTTTGCTTCCAAATAGAATCCACTCAATTTAAATTTATCGGTGCATTAGAGGTTGAAAGTAGGAAGCTCCGGTTATCCCCGCTAGTCACATCTACCTCTCCCTAAGGTAATGGAGTTATTTACCAGCATCTTCTGCTCAAAGCATCTTAGGGACTAGACGGTGGGAAGAAAGAAGGGGGGGAAAAACCCACGAAACCAAGGGGAAGATGAAACAGATATCATACGCATGATCCCGTGTACCCTAAAAAGGCCCTTATTTAAATATAACACGTTAGCTGGGGTCAACGTAAATTAGGATGCTATCTAATATGTATTGTTATATAATATGTATTAAGTACACATTATAGGTTATATACATTATGTATATTTTTATTTATTTAGACATGAGCTCACACAGCAGTACAGGACCAATGACACAATCTGCTCAAGGCTGGCTGGAACCATTCTCTTTCCAGTACGGAGAAAACTGTCTCCAGACCCCCAGCCCCGCTATGCTCGCCTCCTTCACAGGCCGTGGCCCATCACTGAAATTACCTGCTTAACCCCCGCTGACACGTTTGACCCCGGCCCACCTCACCTGTACTCCAGTGCTTCCAAAGTTGGTCCCTTGATGTATCCGTTTTTTAGGAAGATAGATCTCATCAACCCCATCCCAAGCCTAGAGAACGGGCAACCCTAGTTAAGCACTCCGCATTTCACAAGCCTCTGGCGATTCACACACATGTCAAGTGTGCTAACCCTGCCCCCTATGTGTTTGTTTGTCTGTTTGTGTTTTCTTCCAGGTGCAGTAGTGTCCCTTTCCTTGGCTTGCTTTCATTCCCAGAAACCTGTGAAGGATCACTAACCAACAAGGCCTTCAAGGGTGACCCTTTTGACCTTGTTAACTGTAGCCTGACGATCAACGCCTTAGTCTATTGGGTTTTCTGTATTTCAGCGGACACATGAACTGAAGATGAAGAGGATAACGATCCATCCACTCCCATACGTAATTTCTAACCACCAACTTTGCCGCGATTCTGACTGACCGCCTTCTGAAACCAGGAAGTTGAATCTTCGCAACCATTCTCAGGTTAAACTGGGTCCCAGTGGATCTTACCTACTGGCACTCTTTGAATCTTTTCTAGAACCTTCTTGTCTCCGTTGACACCTTTTAATTACTTCGCATTTACACGTGTAAAGTACGCCTTCTATTCCAGACACCTGCCTGGCCCATTTAACAGCAGTCCAAACTTCAGAGAAGAGTTTTAATTACTCATGGCCCTTTCTCTGGTTTATTTTGTAACACTATTTGGGCTTTCTTTGTTTCATTTCCATAGTTTCCTCTGCTTCAGCTCTCTTCTTTCTTTAGCTGCCTGGATTCTATCTTTGTTTTGCCTCAATTATATTGGCATTTTAAGATCTGATGCCTGATGGGAGGGGTCCTTTATTCTAAATGATTTTCTCCTCCTGGCTTCTTGTGCTAACAAAACAAATCAGGAAACATCCAAAGACTGACTGCACCCCATGGATATTTGCTGAACCACCATTTAAACCAACAGAATGTTTGGAAATGATGGGTTGTCCAGTAATGGGAGAATTAAACAATAAATGGCAGTATTTCCCCAAAAGAAATACTTTTACAACATAAAGACAGTCTAGAATGACATCTATCTATCCATCCATACACACATATGATCATATGTATTACACACATACATGTACAATTATACATGTGTAGGCAAATGATAGGAAAAAAGTGTCTTATAACGCATTATATAAGGTATGATCCTATTTTATGGTAAAGTAATAGGGAAATGTATTCCTTCTTTGCGTATCCTATTTTATCTGCATAACCTAATTTATTGATACAGTGCCTTAAGCTTTTCTGTCAAAAGCCTTGATCTATAAGCCTGTCAACTAGAAAGATCCTGTCTCAGCACAGTAATGCAGGAGAAAAAAATTTTAAACACAATTTAAACTCCCACTTTATGGGAGAAAAATGTACATATTTGTGCTGAAAAGATCTCCAAGTGTATGTCTATATAGAAAGGGAGAGGGGTTAATGGAAAACTGCATCTTACGATATTCCAGCAACATCCTTATCGCTTTACACAGACAGACTCTCTGAATACTGTGCAAACCTGGATCTTTCCCAGATCTGACACCAACACCGGTAAATCTACTCCCCCCCCCCTCCACGCCTCCTGAAATCTCTCTTTATTAGCTTATATTTTTAAAAACAATTTCCCCTTCTGGTCCCAGCTGCTTGTTTTGCGAAGTCAGTCAACCAACCAATTTTATTCTCTTTCTCTTCTTACTACTTGTGTTTCCATACATTTTCATAGAAAGCACTAGACAGAAGGCTTTCTTGAATAGTAGGACAGGAAAGTGGACAGATTTCATTGATTTTCTTAAATTTATATTTTACCAGTCCTCTTCACATGATACTTTGCTGCTGATACCATGCTTGACTCCTGGTTCCAATTACATCTGCTTCAGACATCTCTCCCCTTTGTAATCAGTAAAACCCAGCAGAAAGGCCCTATTGTTTTTTTCCCATTATTCCTCTATTAAGAAATGTTCTTGGAACTGGAGACGTGGCTCAAGGGGTTCAACAGCAGACTTTAAGCAAGCAAGCAAACAAACAAAAAGCAAAACCCAAAGCAAGAGGGAGGCCCTGAATTCAAGCCTTCGTATTTCCACTATCCCTCCACCCCCCACATCTCCTAAAAGAAGAAAAAAGGAAATGTGCTTCCCACTTCTACCCTTCGCTTCTTGGGACCGGGTCCTTCTGGCAAAGTATGACTTGTTAGTCCTGCATTTTGTCTGTCACTGGGACAGCAGCTGGAAACCTCGCACTTATTCCCCCCGGTGTTAACCTCAGTCATTGTCGAGGGCTGGGAACGCCTAAGGCCTGCTTTCATTCGGAGTCAGGGGCTCTGGGACTCCCCCAACTCCGCAGACAATGTCAGCTCATTCGCTTGCATCCCACGCCACGCTGGTGGGCCATCTCCAAAGGCCCTCCACTGCTCACACGGTGGACGCCACTTCATGTCGGATCCCAAAGAATGCATAATGAATGCGAATAAAGAGCACGGAACAAAAACAGCAAACATGAGCCTCATGGAGTTCCCCAAGACATTTTAGGAA
Source organism: Dipodomys ordii (assembly GCF_000151885.1). NCBI lineage: Eukaryota > Metazoa > Chordata > Mammalia > Rodentia > Heteromyidae > Dipodomys > Dipodomys ordii. Next base: position 2,533,516 of record NW_012267328.1, read on the forward strand.
CCACCATCAGAAACTTGTTGTTTCCAAACATCTCTGCAATAATCATAATTTCCAAACCAATCTAGAGAGATTAAAACACACACACACACACACACACACACACACACACACACACACCAAAAATGAGGGCAGAAATCTGGGTCTCTATTGCACCATCATATAATGGATAAAGAGCAGACCCAGGAGTCAGGTCACATCACGCCACTTCTCAACCTTGGAATGCTGGCACCACAAAACTGCTATTTCATGCAAAGACACGCTGACAGATTCTGTGTTTACTAGTTGGGGTTTTATAACTTAATGGAAACAATCTCCAGCTTCACTTGTACTTTCCATCCACGAACAGATAGGGAACAAATGGAGCTGTAAAAATCAGGTCCACAGCTCTGAAATCTGTGTTTGCATACACAAGAAAGCATTTGTGCCAATGTTTTTGCATAAAACTCATCGAGAAACATAATAAGAGGGAAGAAAGGGCAGAAGTTTACAGTCAGCTTGTCATTCCTAATTAGCACCAGTTCCCTCAACTCTTCCAGGCTCCCTTTCAAAGATAAGTGCTTTGAAAATGGGGTGCATGTCTTTCAAGGGGGGGGGAAAATCATGACTTTTAGCAATCACCCTTTGGAGTTAGGACCTTCATAATGGGGTAATTTCTGATACATTAAATAAAAGTCTTTATTATAATCATCTTTTAAAAAGAACTTTACTTTTTTTTTTTTTTTAGCCCAAACATAAAGAAAGTGACGAAGAACAAGAGATTTGCCATTCAAGAGTCACCATTTGGGAGTGTCGATAAATTGTGTGGAAATTCTCATCTTTGGTTTTCCTCCTTAATTTGGTAGATTTAAGGAGTGTGATTTTGGACCGCAGATCCCAGAACCCCAAAGACAACCTCCGACAATGAGAGCCACGTGGAAAAACAGAAAAAAAAAAGAAATAAAAAGAAACACAACTCCCAGTGGATGCAAACCGCTCCTTCCCTGTCACATGGAGGATAAAATCTAAACCCAATCATTCTGCAGCCTTTCAGGAACTAATTAAACCAGCGTCTCCTATTATCCTGTGCTCAACCTTCCTGAACTCCGTTCTACCTCCAAGGGGCGTCTCTCTCTTCCTCGAACCAACCACGAACATTCACACAAGTGTCTTTACTTCCTACAGGGCTGTGTACACCGGGCTGCGTGTGGCTACCCTTGGATCTTGAGGTCAGCTCCCTCCCAGATCTCCTTTCCAGAAATCCTTTATTTTTATACCAGACTTAAACTCAGGGCCTATCCCTGAGCTTCTTTTGCTCCAGGCTAGCGCTCTACTGCGTGAGCCACAGCTCCACTTCTGGCTTTTTCTGCTTATGTGGTACTGAGGAATCGAACCCAGGGCCTCATGCATGCAAGGCAAGCGCTCTACCACTGAGCCACCTTCCCAGCCCCCAGAAATCCTTTAATAACAGCAGCCACCATCCTTCCCAATAATCCAGTTCACCACCTTTCCCCTGCTTGTTGTCTAGCTATCTTCCTGCCCAGCAATAGGAGAAACTTGGGAGAAGGCCATGACATGTTCTAGAGCACTAAACACTAGAGGACCACAGGGGAGAGAGTGAAGGAAGCAAGCACAGGGCTGGTCCATCAGCGGACCCAGGCAGAGTCCATTCTACGCTGTAATGGACAGAGGCCTTACAAAGAGCCCAAGCCTCCAGCCCAGACAGGGTTCCAAGACTGTGAATGAGGTAGGAAAGACCCCCTACCAGGGCGCGGTCTCAGGAAGACCTGTCTCCTTCCCTCTCCCTCTGTCTCCTCCCTCTCTTCTCTCCCCCTCTCTCCCTCTCCCTTGCCTTCTCCCTCTCTCCTTTCACCCCTCCCCTCCTCTGCTCTGCACATTTTTACCAGGCTCCTTGGAAGCACACGAGGCCACGGTCACCATGCTGGCTGGTCTCAGAGTACAAACCGTTCTCTTGTTAAACCTTAATGAAGTGTAGAAAACGCTTTTTATTTCCCCAAATATCAGCCAAGCAACTTGTCCCGACCATCTCAGCCAAAAAGAAAGAAAAGAATTCGTCCACGTCATTTTGTATGGATTTGGCAGGCCCGTTTTCTAAGGCTCCATTCATGTCCCCTTCCCGGGTAACCGGCCCATGTGAGGAAGGAATGAGGGGCGGCCGTCACAGCTGACTCCGCAGAGACTCAGCTGGACACCAACGCAGGGAGCGCAGGACAGACACTCCACAAGAGCACACAAAGCCGGCAGGAGCGAGCGTCTTTCTACCGCATGCTTCACAAAACTGGGGAAGTAGAAACGACGCCTCATATTTTGGCAAGCAAAGAAGAAAACGTTACGGCCTCCCAAGCATCACTGAAGAAAACTCATCCTATGTTCCTAGTTTTTAATTTTGTTTTCCTCTTAGGACTCTGGGCTTGACTAAAGTGAGCCCTCATAACCTCAATTGGTTTTTTGTTTTGGGATTTTTTTTTTGAAAGGTAAGTATTGTGGAGGGACAAGAAATCCTTCTCCTAAGCATAATAAAATGTCCATTTATTTTCTGTAAAAAAAAAAGAAATCCTTGCAAAAATGGAAAAAAATTGTCGTTACTATAGACTTTTATGATTAATTTTTGTTATCACAATCTTTGAAAAGCATTTAGTCCTTAGGAGAATGTCAGGAGGTTACGATTTTTTTTTAAAGATCTTTTTCTGTTTTGCATATCTTTGTTTTCTTATGGAAACATTGAATCTGAGACTAACAGGGGTTGCCATCCTTCTACAACCACACAGCCAGCTGTCTATCCCCCATGGCCGCCTGGCTGCAAAACAAAGGGTGTGTGTACCCCCTCATCCTGCCTAAAAGGTTACCAGGTGAGCCGTGTGTAAAATCACACTTCATTGAACACCTCTGGAGGACGCTGCAGCCGGATGGACCTCGTGGAGATCACTAGGTGACGATTTAACTCCCAGGTTTCCTCGTTTACTCATGGGACATTAATGTCATAGTCAGTTTGTTATCAAGGAGTGGCTAGGATGGGTTGTAATGTAACACTTCTAGACACGATTCATTAAAAAAGAAAAGAAAAAGCCTGTTAAACAGGTCATTTCTGTGGTGTGAATGTGTCCCTCACCGGTTACCTATGGAAAGCAATCCTCCCTTCAACAGTGGGAAAGGTGAGGATTACGTCCCAAGCACTCCGCGCTCAGCAGTGACTTCAGGCTGGAAAGGGAGTGGGTTCGTGATCGTGGGAGGGGATTCCTGGTAACAAAGGCTGAGTTTGTCCTTCTACTGACCCTCAGCTATATGTCACACACACACACACACACAGTGTTCTAAATTGACTGTGGAAGATCAAGGAAGGATAGCCTAAATGGTGCCAAGATGGCGGCCACCTTGGCAGAAAAGAGGAGTCCCTCCTTGCCTGGTTCTCGGCCTTCTCCAAAGGACAGCATGAGATAGAACTCCTCACCAGCTACCCTGATGACTGAGCATGGAGTGTTTTCCTGCTCTAGACCCGTGGTCAGCCGACATTAACGAACAGCAACAGTCCCACACGCTTATTGCGCTGCCCGGAGAGCTAATATTTCCTCCAGCTCCGGCCCCCGCGGCTCGGTCCCCTCAATATCTTCCTTCATCACCTTTGGCACTTCTCTTCCGCTGCTTCCTTCGTTTCTGAAAAGTTTTCCCTAACCTCCAAGAAAATATTTCATAGCCCTCTAAAATTTTCTCTTTTGGGTTTCAGAAGCGTAGAGCAAATTAACCTTGTGAACTCCTGCTGCAGCGGCTGCCAGGAGAACTTCATCATCCCAGACCCCCCGAAAAAGCCCTGACCTTGGGCTGCCTGCGTCTCTCTCCCTCATTTAGTTTTCCCGAGTCGTCTTCGCTACGTTTGGCTTTTTTCTTCCCCCTTCCCCCTCTGTACTTCAAGCACGGAGGATATTTCATCTCTTCATCTTAATAAACGGATCAATAGTTAGCCAATACTGTCGATCCATCAGGTCTTTGCGAAGACTCAAATAGTCTCACTTTGAATATCAGGACATCATCTCCGCCACCACCAAACGCCCCCCCCCCACACACATATACACACATAACAAGAAAATTCCCAAAATGTACAAGAAGGGTAAAGATGGAGTGTGGTCTTAGGAAAACACACAATCCAAAGTCGTTCTGATCCTCTCTTAATCAAGCAGAAAATCTCCCGGAGGAAATTCAAGAGGGCATGGAAGATCGCCACCCCTTATTTAGTGCATGTGTTAGGCTCAAGTGTCAGACACCCAGGAGAGCAGCTCAGAGGCAGGAAGGGTTTGGGTTCACGGTGTGGGTGGAGCACCGTGAGGGCTCCATGGTTTCTGAGCCAGGAAGAGGAAGAGGATCGTAGTGGATGGGCATGGTGGACAGAGCTACCAATCGCGTGGAGGCCAGGAATTCAGAGAGTGAACAAGCCTGGGCCATAGCTCTTCCTCCTCTTCCTTCCTCTCTTACCTAATAGGTGGTGGCTGTCCAAGGTCAAGTTTTCCTGCTCAGTGGATCCTGCCAAGTACATCTAAAAGCATGCATTACTAGCCCCACCCCCAAGACGTCCCTCCAGCCACTCAAGTTGATGATCAAGGTCAACCACCGCTGGGAGGGAGGTCTAGCACATCCATGGGAGACACATGGTATGCGTTGATGTACTACGTTTACCCCAATTAGTTTGTTTGAAAGGAGCAAGAATACCTCATCTGTGGACTTGCTCCTCTAAGAAACCCAAAGGGGCCGGGCGCCAGTGGCTCACGCCAGTCATCCCAGCTACTCAGGAGGCTGAGATCTGAGGATCAAGGTTCAAAGCCAGCCTTTGGGCAGAAAAGCCCATCAGCCTCTTATCTCCAATGAATCACCAGAAAACCGGAAGTGGCGCTGTGGCTCAAGTGGTAGAGCGCTTGCCTTGAGCTGAAGAGCTGAGGGACAGCGCCCAGGCCCCGAGTTCAAGCCCCACTGACACAAAAGAAAAGGGTGTCGTGGTGTATGCCTGATACCATGTGCATGAAGGCCGTACCATGTCCATAAAAAGTAGCATCTAGAAGTAGAACAGGTATAGACGCTTCGGGCTTTCGTCTGCCGTCGCGTTGTCTTTCCCCCACGTCATGACATTCCTGTTTAGGAGGATGGGGAAGCTATTAGTTTTTCTGGTTTGTTTTTATGGCTCTGTGTGCTGCTTGTGTCTAACCAAAGAGCTCCGTTAGCTCAACACAGCTACAAGTGTGCCACGACTCTCCCGCCCGTACGGCTTCACGTGCTGGCAAAGCTGGAGCACCTCCAAACCACAACCCCTCGGAATTACTCAGAATCTTGTCTCGCCGTTAGCACGTTTCCCCCCCACGCAGGGGTGGCAAACACCTGCAGGTGGAAGCTACATCTCTCTGGAACAGCTGCATGTTTTACGTGCCTTTCTCATCCTGTGCTCTTCCTCAAAGGAAGGGACCAAGGGGGCGTTCCCCCATCACCACATCACCATAAAACCTGAACCGCCCCATCCACACAGCCTCTCCTGGGAAATCCAGCCAGGACTCGGGGCATGAAACAGGATGGCTGGCATTTAGAACCACGGCCACGCTGCTCAGAAGCGCCTCTGTTCACTCAGCAGTATTCTGAGACGCTAAGATTTTTGTATCGAGATGCACAATGCGACAATCAAATAATAGATCAAAATGGTTTTTATAACATCAGAGCATTTCAGCAGGGCGTGTGTTTCTCTCTAGGAAGGGATTCGCAAGAACAAATGAGAGGCGATAGTCTCCTATTTCAGATCAGAGAGCCAAAGTGTACAATATGTGTCAATCTCTCACGCTCGCACACACGGTATTTCCATCAAAAGTATTCACATATAGAGTGCATATGAGACATCAGTGCCGTGCAGGAGAAATACAATGCTCCATCTTCTCCTGGGCACCTGTTAAGAACAGGTGGGATTTATTTTAATTGGACACTTGAGCTACCCCCACTTTGGTGAAAATATAATCATGTAGAAAGGAGTTGATACCTTGAAGCGGACGCGTCTAAGATGTCACGCTCTTTTTCTTCCCTATTAATTCCTCAAAGCCTAATGGGAACTTGATACTTGTGGCATAGCTTGGCTTAAATGAGTGAGCGTCACTGCTCTTTCCAGTGGTTGATAACCATAAGCAGCTGGCCGCAGCCACTCCGGACGCAGACAAAGCCCCCAAGAAGCTGTAACCCACGATGGCCCTTCCCTACCGCCTGAACCTTTGGTTCCCGGTCCCTTTTTACAACCAGCTCAGAATTCTCTCTTCACCACACATGTACTCAGTGTCTAAGGCCTTCCAGGACAGGGGACAGGGGAGAGGACCTGACCTTCAAAGGCCCGCCCTCTTGTCACCTGCTTTCAAGTCTACACACCTGTGTCCTGGGTTTATTTTCTTCCCATCTGTGTTGCTTAAGTGACTGCAGGATCCCTGCGGGTAAACCTAGTAACTGTCTGGAATCCTCGCAGAATCTCCACCCAACCACCCAGCAGAGCGCGTGCCTGAGGCCAAGGAGATCACAGAAATACACGCTGGATGTAAGGAAGGAGGAAGGGAAAGAAGGGAGGAGGAGGAGGGGGAGGACAGGAAGGATGAAGAATGGAAGACAGGAAGGGAGGCAGGAACAAAGGAGAGAAAGGAAGGAGAAAGGAGAAAGGGAGGTAGGGAGGAAGAGAGAAGGAAGGAAGAAAGGAGGGAAAGAAGGAGGAGGAGAGAAAGGAAGGAGAAAAAAAGGAGGAAGGAAGGAATAAAGGAAGCAGGAAATAAGGAAGAAGGCAGGAAAGTAGAAGGAAAGACAAAGGAAAGGAGGAAGAAGGAATGAAAGAAGAAATGGCGGAAATGGAGACAATTCTCTGTGAACACCAGTCATGTTCATCATCATGTACCGGCTCTCCCTTATTTATATACGGCCCTTTCTGAATCCTCCCTCCCCCCCCCTGCCTTAGAGTGGGTTCTTCATACCTTGTATTTCATTTCCTTCTTTTCTGGACTTCCTTCAACCATCTCCATTCTGACTATGATCTGAAGATATGATTGCAAGCGCTCTATGTTTTACGGCCACTCCAGGAACATTTCTGAAAACTCTTCTATCTAGTTTATGTTGTGTCCGATGCATTCACAAGAAGCCGTCTGCACTTTACTACTGTCATCTCCAGTGATTGACAGGTGCCTCTCCCCCTGCTCACGCTTAGAAACAGCGACCCAGCCAGGCACCTCGTTCCCTTAGACTGTGTTTAATTTATGGGTCATCAGAATTTCTTCCTTGGGTCACTATTTTTTTTAATGTCTTCCACCATCTATCATCTACATGAGTCAGGGGCTTTACAATTTATGCTTCTGTCAAAAAATGTGAAGTGTTTTATGATATATATGTTGGAGTTTGGAATTTTTTTTCTTCCCAAATCCATAATTTACTCATTCTGTCATTAATTTCATCCAGCTCTGCGTTCAGCTGAGTTTGCCCCTCCTCATCAGATGCCACATTAAGCTTGGCTTTGTGGACATTCATTCACAGAGAGGCATGGCAGCAATGGCGGACGCCCGGCTGGGTCTTCCTGGGGTGAGCGCAGGGGTTTGGAGAGTACAGGCCCGACACCGGCGACAGCCCCTGAGATCCACAAGGCCTGTGAGGGCTCAGGCCCAGCCCCAGACCATCTGGGTGCAAGGCCAGCCACCTATGCTTTCTAGAACTCTTCAAGGGATTCAAAGTGGAGGGGGAAAACCAAAGCTATTAGCTGACCTCTTGCCCTGAGCCGGCATAAGAGATCTGCAAATCCAGGGATGGTGACGTGATTGGAAAATATATGCAGAGTTTGCATGGAAATCGTAGGATAAACCACACACACATGCATACACATATATCTATAAAACACTTACATACATGTATATTTACACACATTCATATCTCAACATATATACACATATATTAACATACATGCACACATACACACATGCATACATACATATATATACACAAACACACCTCTACATAACACATACACATCTGTGCACATACACAGGCACACATTATTTTTAGATACATATGTATATATATATATATAATTTGCAAAGAATGACACAAGTATTTTTAAAAAGGAAAAAAAAAAACAACCCTTACAGCAGAAATCCATCAAATTTCATTGTGCTCGGGGAAGAAGTCACTGGTACTATTTTAACATTTACAACATTTCTCAAGTGAAATTCCAAGTTGTCTTTCAGTTTTTGTTTACAGTATTTTTAGATTCCCCTCTGCATGCGATGTTTTCTTTTAGATGCGCTGCCAACTTTTTGTATCTGTCATCTGGTTTCAAAAAATAAGAACCCTCATCATGCCGAAAGCATTTCACCCTCTGAGTTGCCACCCTCATGCCTGGGCATCTGGAAGTTTCCATGAGAGGATGGATTTAGAGCCCACATTGAAAGGAATACTAAGCAATTACCAATATTTAATTTCATCTTCCAGTACAGGTTCTACAGCTCTTCTCCCAAGCCATCTTCAAAATTAAACTTCATATTAAAAGGAGGAGTTAAAAGCTAAGAGTTCTCTGGCATCAGATTTTCAGATTCAACACTGAAAATAGCAGAAGAGAATGACAGCAAATGAAGAAGGACAGCGCATCGGGGCATTGACCTTCGGAAGAAGGGGAAAAACTGGGGCTTGCCAAGGAGAAAGGGGGTGGGTGGACAAAAGGGGGCAGGCCGCTCCCTCTTCTTGTTGGGCTACGTATGAACATATTGCTTCGGGGTTTCTATTCTAGACACCACTCAGTGTAGCCTCCAACCTGAGTATGACTCTGATGACTGGGATATTGTTTTATTTGTTTTAAGTACAACTCATTCGATAAAGTGTTTCTCCACACGAGTCGAAACACCCCGCAAAACTCCAGCAGGACTTGGCGCTGCTGACTCAACGTCACCCGCAGATGAATCAGGCAGAGACTTTGGGGATGGAAAAGCGTGAAGGCGCACGCCAAATTCTCATGCAGGGATTTAGCCCCATCTCTCATTTGCAGGCTGAACCTTGAACAATTCCTCAACTCGGCTCCTCATGGACTGGAAGTGAACACCGGTGTGTACCGATCTATGCATCTCCTGGGGTATGTGGTTGGAAAGGGTCAGATAAGACCCCTAACAGGACAGGAGAGTGCCGACACGTCATATCAAGTATTTATCGACATTTCAGGCGGACGTTAGGATGTGGTGATCTGGCAATCACGCCTTGTTTGCCGGTCCCACCCATTAGGAATGAGTGCTCTTGCACTTTGTACCACCGGTCTCCTATGAACTTGTCAAAATGACCGGTGAAGCAATGGCATTAGTGGACCAGTCCAAAGAGATGGCCAGAGAGCGTTCCTGGAGGCGGGCACCAGAAAACAAGGTCCTCCACTGGTACAGAAGGGCTCGGGTCCTGTTTCCCTCTGCAAACCAAGCCAGGGCGTCAACACGTGCACACCCGCACCAACAGCAAAGCGATAGTGGAGTGTGATTTTTTGCATTATGTTAAATTAGTTTCTCTTCCTTAAGTCTTTCTTGGAAAAACTTGAGTTTGGAGTCGGGATTCCACCCTTGCTAGGCAAATCAATCCCAACAAGCCACACCGCCAAGACCTCGTTTGCACAGGTTATTTGGAGACAGGGTCTCCTGCTCTGACCCGCAGGCCCTCACCTGGACCATGATCCTCTCCTATTTCGTGCACCCTGAGCTAACTAGGGTAAGAGCCGTCACACCTGGCCTCTTCTGTTGAGGTTGGGTGGCAGTCTCACCAACGCTGAACTGTGAAACTCCCAGCCTCCTGAGTAACTAGGGTCACCGGTATGAGCCACCGCACCTGGCTATTTCTTTTTAAATGCGGAGATAATTTAATAAATATCCCACTCCATAAAATAAACCAGGAAGCAAACAAAACATAGATAGTAAAATTATGACTATTAAATATATATTTAACTAGTGTTAAATATATAAAGGTGAATAGTTGTGTTCATAAATTTGTAAAAAAAATATATATAGAGAGAGAGAGACAGAGACAGAGACAGAGCGAGCTTATACAATGGAGTTATCCAAGGGTAATCTCCTTTATATATTACATTTCACTGTCCATTAGTTTTTTTCTTTTAAGTTTTATTACTTATTTTTGGTTTATGTGGTACTAAGGAACGGAACCCAGGGCCTCCTGTGTGCTAGGCAAGCATGTCACCACTAAGACACCTTCCCAACCCCTTGCTATAGATTATAATGGGAGTTCCAAGCTGATTAAGAAACTCTCGGCGGCGCTGCAGCATTATACTTGAGGAAAACCACTTCTTTCTCACCCGCTACAGAAAGGAAGAAATGGGTGTGGCCATGACCCCCTTCCACTGCTCCTCCACCCTGCTCCTCATCCTCAGTACTGGAGCATAAGTTATCTCTGTGGCCAAAAGAAAACTGGGAGAGGAACGGAATGAGGGAGCTCTCCCCGGGGCCCTGGCACTGGGTCTCCCTAGGGCTGGAGCACTGGGGTTTAGTGGGGTTTAGAAGGTCAGGTTCCAAGAGGGACGGGGAGGAACAGGAGGTGAGCGTTTTGTGAACCAGCTGTCTCTCCTGGGTCCAGGGTGTTTTCTGGTCCCACGTATCCTTTATAAGACCCACATTGCTATTACTAATAATTAGCTCTTGCCTCCAAACAGATGAAGACAATTTCTCCTGTCATTCACTCTTCTTCCCTCTGTGACATCGCTTTCCGTGAGCACGGCCATATTTCTGGCATCACCCTCTATATTTATTGGACCTCTCCTATTTTCGGATAGTTGGCTTGGGGAGGGGGGGATTATTCAATTGCTGTCCATTATGTAAACAGGCAGCACTTTCTTCTGTGTCCTGTTCTGCTCATTTCCAATGAAAGAATATCTGAAACGAGACAGGTTGATATATAGGAACACTGGAATCACTTGGTTTTTTTCCCCTCTCCCTTTCTCTGAAAGTCAAAAATTGTCACCATGAAACTTTACGTCATTTTATGCTTCCCCAAAGAAGCTGATGAGAACACCTGTGCCTTTGTTACCCTTACTAGAACTAAGGGATGAGAATGAAAATAATACGTGGTACTTTACTTGCCCCAGCGTTCCCGAGCTTTGAAGAGGCAGGGAATGGCTTTGTTTGGAAGGCATTGTACGGCTGAAGCCTGCCCAAGTGTGAAATGCCTTATTTCCTTAAGTCAAGTTACCTAATCTTTTGACATTACAAATATTAGCGTTGGAAAATCTGTTTTGAAATTAAGACAAAAGCAAACATCATTGCGAATGTACATTTGAAAGGGGGTGGGGGTGGGGGTGGTAGTGATGTGAAACCATGGAAACCAGCAGAGGCATTAAAAATGGCAACTAAGAATTACACACCAGAATAGATCCAGCCATGGGCCAGAGGAGGATTATATTTGGATCCCATTTGACAGGAATTAGAAGGTGTTCCTTTGTGTCTCCAACACCGCCCTCCCCTCTCCCCCCCTTTGCAACACACACACACACCACCCCGCTTTTAGAAAGGCTGGATGAAAATCTGACCTCCACTATACATTTTTGGACAAATCCAGATGCCCCTCAGTAGATAAATGACACACACAAATTCACACACACACACACACACACACACACACACGCACACGCACACGCAAACACAGCTTGTTTTAGGCCACAGGATGGCACTCTGTACGCGCTCCAGTGATGAAGTGGTACTCTCCCTGGGGATCAAAGGCTGCGTGTCCCCCGGGAGGGAGCTGGGAGCTGAAGTGTGACTGTCAGGCTGCGGACCCGCCCAGCGCCCAGCCAGCAGAAGGGAGTGTTAGCCCAAGTGTTTTTATCCGGGAAGGGCACTGGCGTCTTTCCTCTAGAGCCTTCCATCCAAATGCCAAAGGCTGGGGAGGTTCCCTTTTCCCTGCCTCTTCCTCCCTCCCCTCCTCCTCCCCCTCCTTGATGGCTTGGAGGTTACAGCAAATGGAGCTCTAGAATGTTCTTCCTGCTCGGCAGGAAGCAGGTATTTCTCTGGGACAGAGAACTGCTTGGGGGAAACCAAGGGGGGACATGTGTGTCCACAGCGTGGATGGTGCCCAGAGCCCCAACCACAGCTCTGTGGTTTTTCTTTAGCTCCAGCTCAGTATTTCGTTGTTGAGTGGCTGTAAGGTTAACAAGTGTGCACTGAGGGGTGTATAACCACCATGGAAACACTGCCTTTTCTCCATCTGCACGTCCGAGTTGGTCATGATTATCAGTGCCATTAGCATCAGCATGATTTGCAAAGAAAACCCCCCAGGTAGCTACAAAAACACCATCAGAGCTTTAAATACCCAGTCTCCTGGTCGGATCCCTAAGGGTCTCAAGTCGTTGGCAACACAGACACCCTGCACTGAATCATTCGTGCAGTACCAAGGAGTGTATGGAATGGTTAGCTTTTCCCATTGGCAGGAAGAGGTACGAGAGGGCCAGACAAGAGAAACACAGCGTACGCATGAAATGAACCCCCCCCTGAAAGAAATAACCGAAAAAGAATTCAATCTGGAAAGTTCCGACAGCCGCCAAGGCCATGCTGTGGCTTGGAGACTTGGCCTAAAAGCAGCTTGCAAACCTCCAGCAGGGATCATGGGTACTGAGCGATCATCTTGAGAAAACTCACCAGACAGCATCCATCAGGTACCAGCCCAGCAAAAACCGGCCAAGGAGACACTGAGATCCCAGAGGAGAACTGGCTGGAAGAGTGGCTTAGGAGGACCTCAGGTGAACAGAGACACGGGAACCCAAGAGGGGCGGGCTGTGAGCCGGGGAACAGGCTCACCCCAACATTCTTGTAGCTCTCCCAGACTTGGGGTTTATTTTTCCACACTCCTCACCAGCCAGCCTCCACTTCATCTGCATTACAATGACACCAGAAAACGCAACCCAAACCTTCTTTTCCACACCATAGCTCTTCGAAGAAACCAATCAGTCCTCCCCCGTGGCTGACCACGTCCGAGCGTGTGAACAACCAGAGACCACCCAAGGGCATGGGGTCCCGAGACACCAGCTCAGAACTCACAGACACTGCTCATACTGTCTCACTGCTGTTTTCTTTGTGAGCCTACATTCTTGCTCAGCTTTTTCTGCTCAGGGCTGGCACCCTACCACTTGAGCCACAACTCCAGAACAAACCTTTTTTGTTTTTTGCCAGTCAATTCAGAGAGAAGAGTCTCATGATCAATTCTACCTGGCTTTGAAGCTTAAATCTCCAATCTCAACCTTGTGAGGATGACAAGAATGAGCTACCCAGTGCTCTCTCTCTCTCTCTCTCTTTCTCTCTCTCTCTCTCTCTCTCTCTCCTTGCTGTTCTGTGCTGTGGTTTTCAGCAATAATGCCAGCCATCTGCAAGCGGCGTCCCTCCTCCCTTCCTTCAGATCACCTCTCTGCATGCTTGAAACTCCACATCAATGAAGAGAAGCTGGAATGTGCTATTAGCATGGGCCTATGCCAGCTGTTTAAATCAGGAGTCAAAGGTCCAATCTCATCGGGGGGCAGGATGCCAGACCTTATTCAAAATCCACGAAGACAAAAAGGGCTGCTGGCTGGCCACTAGTGGCTGAACGCCTGTCATCTCATTTACCCGAGAGGCTGAGATCTGGAGGATCTCAGATGGAGGCCATGGCCACAGATAAGTGTTCCAAGACAACCAGCAAAAAGCTAGAGTGGAGGTACAGCTCCAGGTGTGAAGCTCTGAGTTCAGTGGCCAGCCCTACCACCCATCTGACCTTGGGAGAATCTGCTCTGACCTTGGGTCCAATCTAAGCCCATCTTCACGGGACAAATTTCATTTAGGATTAAGGGACCATCAGGAGATCTCTTATGTGACAAGATCTGAGGTTCGATGATTAGTATACTTCGGGCCCCAAAATATCTTTCTGATTTAGCCATATCTTCAAGACCTCACACATGGATACTGCCAAACAACCACAGCCGGATGCTTTATTTCTTAATTTATTTTTTAACAGATTGAAAGGGCGTTCAGCAGTCAGTGAGAGAGAGAGAAAGATCTCTGATTAGCTAGTCCTCTGTGGGAAACAGAGGCCACCTGACTTCTTAGCCATCCTTCAGGTTTGGAATACAACTCTTTTGAGGCAAAATTTTGAGCCGAAGCCAATCAGTGTCTATGTTCCTCCCGTACGCACTAAGTTGGGGACACAGCCTTTCCTAAAATAGTGTGCTAAAATTACCTGGCTGGCTTTTCTGCCAGGCTGTTGAGATCCTCCATGTAAAAAGTTCTATGGCTGATCTTTCTTTCATCTCACAGGGAGGGGCCAATGAAAGATGATCTGATGGTAAATAGGAAGGGTCATGCTTTCTAAATTTTTTTTCTTAAAAGAAAAAAAGCTCATTAAATGGAACGTTAAATTGTGGCCTATAAAAGCCAATAATTAAATACAATGCCCATTACCAGTCCCGCAGAGGACTTGGAGTGACAATCGCAGTGGCGCTGTGTAGACGCCGCTACAATATCATCAGCTACAATAATCATCGGAGACACATCGATGGCACCACAGCCGTTACAATACGGAAAAACCACGTGATGGACAATGGATATCCCAAAGGAAAGCCACTAGCTCATTTGTTTATGCCCCCCATTCAGCCACTAGTAATGGCACCTACTGAACAGCAGCCAGATGGCAGGGACTGAGGAAATAGAAAAGGGCTGGGGAAGGCGTCTCCAGTCACAGGCAGCTAGGTTTGTGGATCTACCGAAGTTCTGTACTTTCACCATGGTTCCAGCCCGATAGGGAACAAGGCATTCCTAGATCCTTATACAAAACTTAACTGATGAAGCAAAGCCCTGAGTACTGCATACGGCAAGGCACCATCTGCCTCTTAATAGGAGACATGGTAAGTGGAGAGGTTTCTGGAAATAAGTACCGTTGCTAATCTTGAATAATATTTACTTAGAGCGGAGGAAGAACTGAGCAGAAGGCCGAAGGAGGCCGGGCATTCCTATGTCTGCATTGAGCTGAGTGGAGGCAGCTGGTGAGAAGAGGTGGGGATGGGAAGGACAGAAGGACAGAAGACAAGAAGCCGCCCCGTGGCTGGTGCTGGCTTCCCCTGCGTGCTGATAGATTTGGAGACTTCTGGGACACCCAATAGCACCCGTAACTCTACAACTTGGTTGGTCAGACCAAGGGTATATGGATGTTTGCCTAAAAATACTCAGCTCCCTCCGGGTGCGTTGGTTCTCACCCATCTCCGGGCCTCTCCTTGGGCTGCTGCAGGTGTGCTCAAGTGAGGAATGAAATCCGCCCGATCCAAGGGTGGAGTGGGCTGGGCAGTCTGCTGGGATTCATGAGCTGATGCCCTGTCTCTTAAGGATGGGTGTTATTAGTGCTTCAGAACATGGCTGCCCGGATGGCTATTTTCTTTGGAGATAGGTAATGTCTTTAAAAGAGGTAACTGGGATAAATGAGATCATTAGGATGGGCCTTAATCCAGTGACTGATTTCCTTTTACAAAGAGAAGATAAGGATATTACTCAGTGAGGTACAGCCACCAAGGACAGCTGGGGGGGGAACCCTCGGAGAGTGGAGGGAGCGGGCTCAGTAGCCATCGAGCGTTAGTTCCGGGACTCCTAAGGATGGCCATGCTCGTGGATGCTCACATCTCACTGATAAAAAGCGCAAATCCATAGAGATTGCATGGGTGTGTCCCACAGATACACGCATCTTCCTAAACACTCGATGTCATCTCCATCTTAAAAATACGCGGGGCAAATACCAGGTAAGTCACTGTGGCGTTATTTTGTTCAGGGCCAAATGATAAGAAAGAGGAGTCTGACACAGTAATTTGGGAGGCCATTTTTGACCTGACGTTGGTTCATTCACTGGGTAGAGAACGTCTGGACATCATCAGCCAACTGTGCATTTCTGTTTCCTTAAGCCCCCTGGTGTATGAGACCTTGTTATGGGAAGTAATCCCAGGGAACGGATGCTCTCGGTTCTGCTTCAGAAAGAATGCCATTCCTTAAGTGATAGCCTGGGTACGTCGAGTCACACATTGAACGGTTATAAAATGCTAAGCTCCTGATGTGGTGGTGTATCTACCTTTACTTTGAGTATCTGGGAAGCTGATGAAGCATGGTGAGTTTGAGGTCAATCTGAACTATCTAACTAGACCATGTCTCAGAAGGAAGAAAAAAGAAGTATAGGCAAATAGAAAACCAGGGGGAGGAGATAGTGCCAAGTATCCTGAAATAGATGGGAAACGTAGAAGAGGGCTAAGTTATGATGTACTTTGATGTTTTATTCTAGTTTCATTATGCATAAAGTCTGTCTTCCTATTATGGGGGACCAGCCTGAGCATGCCTTGAGTCTTCACATTTCTATTTGTCCTGAAACTCCAGCCAGCTCCACGTATGTCAAATCCGATCACCTCTCGCTGCGTCTGCAGAAGGACCTTTGGTCACAGGGTCCCCTGGCTGTGAAGAGACTGGCATTTTCAAATCACTTCAATAGCCTGGCTTCTAAGAAATGGATGGTTGTTGACTTCTACTTCAAGGTGGCATATGGCTTTACTTTGTCTGCACCCTGAGAAAACAAAGGCATAGTCCATCCTTTAAAGAACCATGACAAAAAATTAAAACAAAAACCCAAAGCCCCAAGCCCAGCCTCGATAAGCCCAATCTTTGAAACTCATCAGCCTTAAAGAAGTTCTTTCCTCTTTCCTGTGGCCCTCGGGAAGCTCTTTGGCTCTGGGAGTTAGAGAGACAAAGAATAAAAGTAACAATAAAAAAATAAGTGAACGAAGAATGAGTCACAGGCTGCTCATAGGAGCAGAAAGAAGGACCCTGCATTTGAAAAAGGATTTTTTTAAAAAATTGGATTTGTTTGCCCTGAGTCTGAGAGTGTAGACTCATTACTGTCTAAATTCTTCTGCCTTCATCTGGATACACAAAGGCAGGGCGAGAGCCGAGAACTCGGGGGAACGCATCCCCGACGCTATTTCTCACTCTCTACTTATTAAAGTCAGGCCAATGCTATTTTCTCTGCGCAGAATTCTATGGGAGACATTTTAGAGTGCTCTTTACTTGCCTGATAGAAAGCATTTGGACATTGTTGAGTGTTTTTGTGGATTTTACCCACGCTGATAAAAAAATAAAGGAAGAACCTTATTGGGTTCTTTTTTCTTCACTTTTGTCTTTTCCAGAGAGTATTTCACTTCCTGCTTTAATTGTTATTCATTTTCAGATTACCCTTCTCTGTCAGGTTCTCCTGTGGACACTGAGAATTCTGTGGAGTTAAAACAATGGATAGATAGATAGATAGATAGATAGAGATATTACTTTCTTTTGGGTGAACCATGTTAGCTGGCATCCTATCTGGTGTGAGTCACTGGAAAAACAACTCCTTCTAAATGGCTTTTATACGTAGGGGAAAAATGAAATCAAGTGCTTTCCTTATCGTATTAAGTGAATACATTATATGTTAACAAGCATTTTCTTATTTTTATAATGGAAAAATTGTTAAGCACAATTTCCCTCTCCCTAATTGTAATACAGCAGATTGGCTTTTATGCCGAAATATAATCAACTCTAAGCTACACGGTCAGTGGTGAGCTCTAGGTGGACAGAATCTTAGCGAAAACGACGATTCCTTCAGGCTCCAAACATTCATATGGTTGGAACTTCATACATAGGCTTTTTTTTCCCCTAAAATAAATATTCTGTTCTCCTGACGGACAGTTTGAAACATTAAGATGTAAAGAAAGGACCCAAATAAAGAGTAAATAAAATGGTATTACTGTCCTAACTCCCATAGTTACACATACAATGCTATGGCTTTGTTTACTAAACTTTTTGTAGACTTCACATTATTTATATCCTGTAAGAAATACGGTGTTGCACACGAAACACAAAAATGAAAAGGACTGAATTTATGTGTGCAAATATGTATATATCCGTGTGTCTTTTCATTCCGTACATGGTTTGGCAAAAGATTTAAAAGTATGTCACAAAAAGCTGTTTTTTAAAATAAAACAATTAAAGAAATCAAGAGAGAAGGAAAATAAGGGTAGAAAAGTCAGCAGCGGCTCAAAACACCAAGGTAATCTTTTTCAAAGCAGAATTCATATGGTCATGTGAAGAGCTGAAGACCGGGCCCCAGATGCATTAACTCCATGCTTCCTAGTGTGACACACTGTCCATACAATAAAATCAATCCGTTCTCCCAGACACTGATTGATCCTTATGAAGAAAACTATTCACCATGATAGGCAACGTCCCCTTCGGGGTCATTATATCGCACACAAACGATGCATTTTATGCCATTTTTCCTTCTTGTTTCCATCCATTTTATCCACTAGCATGAAGACAAATCACAACTTTGCAATAGCGACGTGAAGAGGAGCCAAACAGTGCAATTATTCGGGAAAGAAAATTGCAGAGAACGGAAGTCCTTTTGATCAGTCTTCTATCAATATTACTTCTCACCTCTGTGTTTTGATGATTTGTCAAATGTTTGAGATGGCAGGAAAACATGAGGGCCCGTTTAGCTAACAATTTCTGCTGCTCATTCAAAAAAGATGCGTTGGTTTGACTGTCTTCTGCGTCGAGAGATAATAATGATCTTGTTATTACTCATGTAAAGACTCACTTGCTTTCATTTGTTTGAGATACTGAAACTTCATTTCTCAGAGCAATTGGGGAGAAGTTTTCCTCTTAGTAGGACCAATTATTGTACTCTGGAAATAGTTTCTAGTCAGCATGAACACTGGGGTAAAAGAGTGGTTAGTGAATAACCCTAAATACCCAAGAAGAATGGAGCTGTGCACCGATCCTTTTTTTTCTCCCCTTATATTTAAAATTTCAGTAAGTGTTATTCTGGGTTTCCTGTCATCACCGGCTTTCCAAAGAGAGGTGCACAGGTTGATGACCGCATAGCCTTCCCCTCCAGTGTTCGGGTCTGTCGCATACCTCTGTTTTCGAAAGGTGAACTTCACCTGAGAAATTAAATCTATTTACAGAATGTGGGGGGGGGGAAGGGGGCTGAACTGCCTCTCCTACCTCCCGCTCCTGTGTGTGTGGCCTTGAATGAAGCTCTTTCTTCACAGGCAAAAATACCTGTTTTACTAGGCTCCCCTGTGTTGCTTAGCAGTGTTGCTAAAATTAAACGTGAGAATGTCACTGAAGTTTAAATTGTTTGCTAATTGCAGGTATGTGTTTTTCCTTGGATTCCTTTAGGAACTCCAGAGTGAGGATCTCAGAGGAAATCCTGGACCCCGATGCACAGGCTCGGAGAAGCACGGGTGAAGCCTCCTCTCCCCCATTTCCTCGTGGATAAGCACGTGGCCTGATACCTGAATTTTCTTAAACATTGCTCTCCTCGCTCAGTCCTCTACACAGAGATCAAACACCAGGGCTTTAGTGTTTTGGAATCCAAAGCAATCTTGTTCTTTGTCTGGCTATCTCCGGCACCGTTCGGTTTGCATCAAGGATTCTGCCTAGAATCCTTACAGGCCTCTTCCTGCAGGAACCCCATCTGCACAGACATCAGACCTGGTCCTGGCTCACTTCCCCAAGACCCTTGGAAGGTTGATGCTATGCAGGCAGTCAGCATTCCATAAAGAGCTAAAACCCAAACTTGCCTTCCTTCATTTACATTCAGCGTCCTCTTTCAGAGAAAGGAGTCAAGATTCCTAGGCCTGATGTAATCTAGGATGAAGGCACCATCACGTGGTAATGCTGAGACTTGAACCCAGTCCTGCTGAGCACTCCTGCTCGGCTCCCTATCGCTTGTCGTGTACCACACAGGTGCTACTCCCGAAGCTCAGGGCTTCTTCCTGTGCTAGCCATTGGCTCTTCTGAACAGCACAATACCATAACAAGATTCAGACCTATAAGCTGCATCCTTGGTGCGGCTTATGAGAAACAGTTTTTAAGTGATTTTATGTTGTTTGTCATATTCCTGTATACCACTCTGAAATGTCCGCACAAGTTTGGTTATAGCTATCAACAGAAAACTAGCACTATTGGCTCCAGGAATCCTAAGTCCTTCTGGGTTATAAGGGAAGTATTTCTTACTCATACACCTATCCTTGGGAGAGCCCCCACCCCATGTCCCTCACCAGGAACTTTAATTAAGAGGTCTTATGCAGATCTACCTTTGCAGAACCAAATACCAGAGTCAATTCCCTACCGTTCCCCAGCCCGCACATATCTAACCCAGACCCTGAGACTGGAAGACTTCCCCCCTCCCCCCCCACACCATATGCTCCAATTGTATCTCCTTTGCGGGTGAGGAAAAAAGTGAGATTTCACGCACAATCAAGTTTATCTACCTCCGATCAATAGAAGCATTAAAACAAGGTAGAAAAGGAATCCAGTTAACTGATTTAAATATTCCTGGAAGTCCTGTCCAACGACAGGCGGAGAAATCTCCCCGGTGAAAGGTGGATTGAAAGCATCACGGGCAGCAGTCGGATGCTCGCAGACCAAGTGCAGCCGCTTACGCAAACCATGCGGGTGCTTTCCCTAACCTGAACGGCAGCGCCTCTCCTAGCATTACTTTTATAATGAGCTTTTTTTCAGGCAGATTTCAAAGGGTGCACGGTTCACCTACTTTCAACTAAATTCACTCATAATTTAGCAGCTGACAAAAGCTAATGCTTAATTGTCTCTAAAGAGGCTATAGAAGGAAAACATTTTCCTTATTCACAAACAAGAGAGGTAAACAGTAGGATTCCCTCCCACCAACACCCCTTTCCCTCATTTTTGTAAGAACAACGCCTCTGGGGAGAGCTGGCCTGTGAAGAGACCGTAGGCCTATGTGCCAGGCTGATTCCTGAGGCTAGAGCCCAATAGCTTCCTACAATATCGCCCAACACCCTCAGGAGGACCCACTTCAACATGGCGGCTGCAGGAACAGAGATGTGTCATCCATGAGAACGTGAAGGTATCTTCAGCTCAGTCCTTGCTTTGTGGTAGCAGAGAAGTTTGAACTCAGGGCCTTGGCTGACCGAGTGGATACTCCGACACCCAATCTGACTGCTGCTGGTTTCTCACCGGCCGCTGTGGGGACAGGGTCTTGCTTCTTGCTCAGATCCGACTACTTCAGTCTTCCCTCTGTGGAGATGATGGGGTGGTCCCTGGTTCGACGGTGGACAGACCAGCCCAGGACTGTGATTCAGCCTCCCACTGAGCTGGAGAGTTTAGGCACTTGCCACTGAATGCAGCTATGGGTTGAAAAGGGATCTGGGAGACTTTTATCTGTTGTGGTTGCTGGTCATCTCCATCTTCTCCTTCAGCCAGGGATTACTGGGATGTGCCTGGTCCTTTCCTTTTTTTTTTTTAATTCTTTTTGGCTCCACCTTACCCTATGATTGTTTCCTACTTCCCAAGTGTTGTGGGAGGAGTTTCTTGCACTCACATCAACCTGTTTTCTCTACGTATGAGCTCCTTTACTTTCATACACATCTTTCTTTCAAACACACTCTTTGTAGACTATTTGAATGTTCTGGTTTGTTTTATATTTTTTCTTCGGTGATAGAAATTTGGCCAAGAGTTGAGGCACAAATACCTTCTGAGGTCTGGGTTGGAACCCAGAGGAAACCCTCTTACATAAGTACATTTGGGAAGATAGCATCTCTCTTGGAAGGTGAAGTTAAAATGCAATGCTATCCCCAGGAACCGATGGCTCACACCTGTCATCTTAGCTAATCAGGAGGCGGAGATCTGAGGATCGCGGCAGGAAGGGGAAGTTTGTGAAAAGTAGAGCTGTGGCTCATGTGATAGAACACTAGCCTTGAGGACAAAAGCTATGGGCCAGTACACAGGCCCTGAGCTCAAGCCCAGGACTTGGAGAAGAACATTTTGAGTCTAGCCAATCCTGAAGAAACTGTACATAGAAGCAAAAAGAGAAGAAAGAGAGAAGGAAGGAAGGAAGGAAGGAAGGAAGGAAGGAAGGAAGGAAGGAAGGAAGGAAGGAAGGAAGGAAGTTCCCGCTCTTATAAAGCTTTCAAAATTTCTGGTAATTTTCATAATCATGACACTTGGCACAATTTGATAGTATCTTATATTGATTCTCAGATTTTAAGACAACAATCATTACATTATCATCTTCAGCCTAAGCAGTGTAGCGAAACCTCCTAATTAGGATAAAACACAGAGCCAGGAGCGGCCCTAGCAAGTCACAACAAGTCAATATTTTTAATAAGGATTAATTTAGAAAAAACTCTACAAGGTTGTATTAGAGGCAGTTCTGGCATGTCTATTGATTAACAGTTGGTATTACATCTCATAAAGGGCTCATTATGTAAGGCATCAATCTAAGCACAATGTTTTCCCCCCTCTTAAATACTATTGATTTGTTTTGATGTTTTGATGTGTGTGTGTGTGTGTGTGTGTGTGTGTGTGTGTGTGTGTGTGTGTGTGTTAAGCACAGTTGGGAGCTGAGAAGATTGAGCCCTAATCCTTCAGTGACAAATGTCCATCAAACAGAGGAAATGAGCGGAAGAGGGTCCCACCCCCTGTCTCTTCGCAGCTGGCTCCCTCCTGCTGGGCACGGGAAACATGCTTGTCTACCACGTGGATCCAAGTAGCACCCGGTGGACATGTCTACTTCTGGAAAGACAGGCAGTGTTGGCTCGGGCATTCCCCTTAGGGGAGGATGAAGAGGTTTTATTTCTCCTGCAGTGATTCTGTGCGTGTGTATTCTCCATGAGCCTCTCTCTCTCTCTCTCTCTCTCACACACACACACACACACACACGTAATACATGGGTACACACAGGCATGTATGCATACCTACATATGTGTTACAGACAGAGATATATACCTATGCAATATATAATTTTAAGTCTACTAGCAAATAAATAGCCATGCCATTTGGAAAGCACCTTCCCTGTGTTCTAAGGTGTGGAGAGGCCCGGGGATCTGCAGGAAGACACAGCCCCCAGGGGCTGGCAACTCACGACTACGCAGCTATCACTGAAAACTCTTCAGCCTGCCCACCACCTTGCCTCATTAACACGGATTCACCGCCCCCCACCCCCCTCCCATGGCAGGGGCTTGTCAGACAGACAATGGCGGCATGCATCTCCCAATTCATCTCCATCCGCACTTCTTCAAAGATCACAGATCAATCACCTTGGAAATATCTTGAATACAGAGAAACCTCAATTCTTAAAACAAAAAAATTAAAAAGAGAAAACTTGAAAGCCTTTGTGGCCGATGCTAGATGGCAGTGCTGTGTAATTAAACCCCAGTGGGTTCCCCTAGAATTTGTGACTCCGGCCACCAACCTTTCCCCACATGAGCATAAAGTATAATTATGAGCACAATGTATGAGGAGCTAGGTTCCTCCTCAGAAACTCATTAAGAAGTTATGACAACGTCTTTTCCACCTGAAGGTCAGTATTTTTCAAAAGGAACCTAAATTGGGTAAATTTAAGTTTACATGCTGTGCATCTTAGATCAAACTAATAATAATTTACTACAAAATGTGTTATATGTACATATAATAACATATATATATATATATATATAGGCAAGTTTATTCTATAAGAGGAAGCATTCCTAGAGAGAGATGTACGAGTAATTTAGGAAAGACATACAGTCAAATGAGAAGGTAGGTGATAAAACTCCAGGCTTTTTAACTCGAGAGGATAAGGAAGACAACAGCCAACAGCTATGCTATATGGATCCCACAGTTCATCACTGCCAATCAAATTGGAATGTCAACTCCAGTCTTCTTCTAAAGATTGATTTCTGCTAGAGAAATCAAGTTAAGCTAAAGCATCTCGACTGTATACCCAGATAGAATACAGTACCCATGGTATTAATGTGTGGATGAGCATCAAAGCTGTAAAAAACTGGGACTAAATACTTCTGATTGATGAGGAGTAGAGTTTTCTGAACTATAATTTTCACTGGCCCAGCAAAGGGTTAATGTACCTGACTTCTTTTTATTCAATGTCTGTAGGTATTTCTAGAGTTATTTCGCAACAGTTTAAAGCAATTGGAATTGAGTGAGATGGTTAGTAGCTTGAGATTTGTCATAATAGGAATATTTATACCAGGCAAATTTAAAGGTACAAAAAAATCAGGAAAGTCCAGATCCCAGCGTGGGCTGGTCCATGTTCACCAGCACATCTCCAACTCACGCCTGTGTGTCCACATTCAACACATGCCATTCACGAACACCCCAGCACACACACACACACACACACACACACACACACACATCACCTAAAACCACCTTGAAAATTTTCCTGCTGAGATATGCACTTTACAGCCGTACATCCCTTTGTTATGATGTTTTCCAGGAAAACTGTGGCCTGTTCATTTCTATCCAAATAACTCCTCGAAAGTTCTCTATGGGCCGGGTGGCGGTGGCTCATCCCTATAATCCTAGCTACTCAGGTAACTGTGATCAGAGGATCGCAGTTCAAAGCCAGCTTGGGCAGGAAAGTCCATGAGTCTCTTCTCTCCAAGAAACTACTTAGAAAGAGCCGGAAGTGGGCTGTGGCTCAAATGGTAGAGCACACCAGCCTTGAGCACAAAGAGGTGAAGGGATGGTGCCCAGGCCCTGAGTTCAAGCTCCAGGACCAACAAACACCACCACCAACAACAACAAAAATATCTATGGCGGTATAAAATTGATGAGCAGCTTTGCAATGGTTTTTCAAACTCTAGCGCAGGTAATTTTCATACCCGTGGCAATGTCTGGAGACTTTACATATTTCGAAATTCACCTAACTCAAGGTGAAATTTCCCACAGGATTAGACTGCATTAGATTTGTAAGGATTACAACCGCCTATTTGGTCCGGTGCCAGTGTTAATACTCATATCTCAGCCCCAGTTGGGACAGTTGAGATGTCGTCACCGGGGCCTTGGAATTAGGTGGTGGAGCTTTGAGAAGGACAAAGCTGCCCTCAGTGGGACCAGTGCTCTCTTAGACATACCCCTCCCCAGCCGTGGAGATGAGAAGGCGACAGAAGTCAGACCCTACCATGCTCTGACCTGTCAGAGGTACATTTCTGTTGTTTCTAAGTCACCAGGACCAGGGCATTCTGTGATAGCCACCCAAGTATAGGTAACTACACATCATTGATGGGTTACTCTGGGGATATATATCCCAGACACATAGCAAGATTGAGCATCGCAATCAACCTGGTGGAAATTTCCAACAGTATTTGCACGTGAAAAAAGAAATGGTGTGGTTCTATGACACATTAAACTAGGCAAAGAAAAAAAAAAGAATGCCAACCGAACTCTCTGTTAGTGAAAGTCTGTCATTCATCGCACCTGCCAATTTTGACATTACATCACAGCTGTAATTCTGTTTAACTTCAAAGAAGTCCTATTAGTTCAACTTTCGTGTATAATAAGCAATTTGCATATATCTATATTGTATGATGGAAAATTTATATCAGGAGTGACATACCTGTCTCAAGGACAACCCTCAGCACTTGTTAAAGATGAGTTTTTTTCTTCTTCTTCTTCTTCTGGTTCTCTTTGGTGCATATTGGGACTGTGTTAGACAAGCAACCCAGATAAGACCGGAAAATTCTGGTGTGGGTGGTAGACTGGGTCCCATGAGATAGTCATCTATTTCCTGTACCCTTGGCACAAAAAAGCCTTAAATGAAAGACATCAGCTCTGATGGCACCAGGCAGGCTTATTGCTGCACTGGAGTTGACTTGTGTGTCCAGCACATGTGCTGCACATCCATTTCATGCTCTTGGAGAACGGTTGAATAAGCCAAGGCATACCCAAGAGCCGGAGGCCAGCTCCTACTTAGCATCTTATCACTCAAATAAATAAATAAATAAAGCCTCTACCAAGACAGCACTGTATCTGAAAGATTCATGCCACACCTTATTTTAATCATGGACACAATAAGCCCCATCTCTTCAAAGTCATTTAGCTGTGAGTTTTCAAGAATACATCAAGTAGGTTTTCTATGGGGCCATCTGTGCCGCACATTTATTTTCTGTGACTGTTTTGCTGAGTACAATGAAAACCTTGAGTACTAATGACCAGGGGCCTAGAGCACGGTGGAGCTGTTGCTGCTGCTGCTGCTCCTCGGCTCTCCACACCGCTCCAGCTCAGAAAAGAATCCTTTCACCTGAGCTAGCTGCAGCCGCAGGTCTGTTGATCTGTGGAAGCTGCTTTTTAAAAATAAAATAAGAAAGCCTTTTTAGCTGGGCTGCATTTCTTCCCTCCCATCTACTCCACTCGAAGACTCGCTGCTAATATGGTCTTCCTGGCTAAAGAGTCGGAAAGTTAAAAGCCATCTTTTCTTCGCTGTGTTCAGATCAACAGAACTCCGTGTTTCCAATGAGGCGGGAGGACCCGGAGCTGCTGGGGAAGAAAGGCTCAGGTGTTGGAAGTGTGATAAATGCAAAAATGAAGCCCTGGAGTGCCGGAGACCGAGCCTGGATAAACTTCAGTTTCGTCATCTGTATAATGGATGACTCCCATCTTCCTTAAAAATCTACCTTCTGGGGTTGCTAAGGTGCCTTGAGGTTCTTAGCAACTGAAGGGAAGTGGAAAACAGGCAATCTCTCAATATGCCATCCGTAAGGCGTGTTATACAATACAGTGATGTGTAATCAATATAACCTCAGCTAATAGGAAGAAGAGAACAGAATCTATCTATACCCTTACAGTCACCATGACCAGTCCGTCTATGGATAGAGCTGGTAATAATACATTATTTTCTTGCTAGGAGCTAAGTATCGAGTGACAACCACCACTGTCTATCCTTAGCTCCCTCGAGGCTGCAGACTTTGGGAGAAAGATAATTTATTAATTTAGCGCTGTTAGAAAAACAAGCAGATCATGCCAGATGATGGCCTTGGTGCAAATGCAAGACGAATTCATCCCCGCACAAAGAACAGTCATCGCGGCATTGCGAATGACAAATGTACTTCTAAGGGAACTCATATTGTGTTATGGGCTTACAGTAGCCGTTATGCCCAAAATGCGCTATAAATGATTACCCTCTGAGTCCCCATGGATATTTCAACGATAGACGATGATCAGATCAGTTGCCGTAGAAAATGTGGCTGATATTTTCTAGTGTCTTCGCAGAGTTAGTTCAATGTAAGATTTATGAACGGTCGGATACATTTTATCCCACAGATGGAAGTAGTTTTCTTAATATTTATAAAAACTCAGCAGGTGGATGGCGTGTTCGGGTTCATCGAGAAAATCACCATGCTTTTCAGAAAAGTGTACTGAAGTGGTTTAACAAAAAGAGATTTGGGGGAAGGATCATGTATGTGAATAAGAAGTAAGTCAGGTGACAAGGTAATGTCAAGAAAGATCAAAAGTGAACCTGAAAGTCTTTCAATGCAAAATCAGGCAGATTTAAAGTCTCTGTTTGGACTACCCCCATATAATGAACAAATTATCCCTCCCGTTTTCTAATCACCTCTGGTTTGATTTTTTTTTCAGAAGATGAATATCTGCTCAGAAGTCCAACACAGCAGCTGAGAAGCAGAATTTGTATTTGTTATAGAGGGAGGGGTTAGAACGGGAAGAACTGTTGCTCGAAATTAAAAACAAATAGGTTGAGTGGGAGATTCCCTGCACACCAGGAGTTTCACGAGGCATTCTGTATTTTCATTTAATTATCATGGCAAAACCACGAGAGAAACGTCTGTTTATCTCCATTTCACAGATGGGAAGACTCTAGCTGGTTCACATGAAAGGAAGAAGGGAGGGTATGGAGAGCAGGCTCCTTGCTGTGAGGCAGAGAATTCAAAAGCATACACGTGGCAGGGGGCGGGCTGGAGAATGGACATTTCAACCGCAGTTTGTGGTCTCTTGTGGGTGAGCAGAAAGGGTAGAGGGAGCAGAGGAGGTGTTATGTGAGCACCAGAAGCAGGAGGCTCTGTTTGCTGTTGGGTCTGAGGAGTTTGGATAGCAAGTAAAGGCAGGCCGGGGAGCTCTTGATGATTGCACGCAGCCATGCCACACTTTAGAAGAGTAGACAAGAGCACAGGACAGCAATATGATGTGGTAGAAAGAACACAGATTAGGAATTGGGCTAGTGCAGAGCCTATTATAATTTCTCCCTGTTATCAGATGTGTGTGTGTGTGTGTGTGTGTGTGTCATTTGGAAAATTACCTGCCACCAAACTAGAGTCCACACTGCTCTTCTACAGAGTCAGGACGACAGTATTCACCACAGAGGATTTGTTCTAGTTCAAGATCCTTGGAAGCCGAGCCTGAGAGATAATGCAAGTGGTTCGGAGCTCTGGAGCGGGGAACAGGAGAATAAATTCCATTGTGGATATGATCAACCACAAGGGCGAAGTGGAAAATGAAGGAGAGACGTTGTTTCCTCCCACGGGGTAAGAGAACACGAAGGGGAAGTGGATTTTAGTGGGACAAGAAATACAATAAATCAGCCTCCATCATTCCCTGGAAGAGAAGGAGTCTGGGAAGAAAGTAGAGTCTGGCTGATCCAGGTGTGAGGTGGGAGAGTTGTAGGCTGAGTGTGGGCAGGCAGGGGTGTAGCTTAATAAAAGAAAATGTATGGAAGGGTAAATCTGAAGGTACATGCAGGCAAGAGACCAAAAGAGATAGAGCCAGAGATCTGGAAGAAGGACACACAGAAAGAGGAAGGATTTAAGACAAATCCAAGGTGGCGGAGAGTTTGGCTCAGAGAGAGGAGACTTGGGAGAAATCGGGAAGAGCCTTGTTCTTTGTGGGACAGGTAAGAAAAATCTCCATCTTTAACTGTTGTCTTGAGGGGTGGAGATAGGGCATGTGTGGTTTCGATGTAAGACCAGGGCGTTGAATATATTTATCAGAGGTGTACAAAAGACAGCTTCCCTGCAAGAGAACACTCACTGGGAGTAAAGTCAGGTGGGGGGAAGAAAGCCAGCAGCAAGCTGGGAGGAAAGCAAATAGAGGCACAGAGGAGACCGCATCTGAGCTCAATTATATCCACCGGCCAATCAGCTCTCAGGGTGCTGGTGTATTATTCATAGTAAAAGTTAAAACAAAGAAGAAAATGGAGACTAATCATGAAAAAGCTTAATCATGGAAACAGAGCACATGCATCTCTAAACAAAGGCCCTGGGAGCCAATCACCAACTCAAAATGAGGGATGCACAGCACAGTTGTAAATGTCCTGCAGCATCAGGGGAAAAAAAATATCCCCAGTTAATCAGAAGGCATTCTTTCTATAGAGTAAGATGATGTCTATTACAACCCACTGTGCTAATGACCATTACTCAAAACGACAACATTGTAAGTAAAATCACCATTTGTTCAAGTTAATTTCTTAAAGATCTGTGATTTTCCTCCATTACATTTAATATTTATGAATCCTAACTCACTGGAACTTCTCTATTTTCGGGTTATTACCATTCCTTTCCAGAATGTAAAATGAAGGTCATTAGAGTTGGACTTTTCCTTTTCTTCTTCATTTACCTAGCATTACATCCTTAAAAAGCAATAGAATTCCAATCAAATGCTCGGCATACAGTAACAGTCTTACCTTTACACGAATATTATGGTAACTTGGAACAGATTCAGGTCCCATTAACTCAAGCTGCTACCTGTAAGTATTTCTTACTTTAAGCGATTGGTGTTTTCTACCAAATCCAGCAAGAAAGTGAGTCCCTCTTTCATGGGGAAAGCCTGATTTTTCACTGTGACTACTATTGTAAGAGAAGAAGAAAAAATATATATCTTGAAGGAAATTGAAAACCACTGGCAAGGAAGATATGAAGTTGGCAGGTGGGCTAGTGTCACGCTGGGTACAATGTTGTTCTGCACTCTCCTTCCACATCTCTTTCCTTGGAATTTCTTTCTTTTTTTTTTGTAAATTATAGACTGGGATGTGAGAGGCATGGTTCTTGGAATCTAGCGCCTTTGGACTTTCTTTTTGTTTTTGAGTACTCACATGGTGTAAATTCTGTGTCGTTGCTTTTGTCATCAAACCAATGAGGTGTTCTTTCCTCTCCCAGAGCTTGGAAGTTTTCGGCAATGAAACGTCTACCATATGACAATATCTAAAGTCAAGTCTCTGAGCTGTAGGCTGTTGAAGTCTGGGTACTTACTATGCTCTTCTTCTTATACTATGGAGAAGGGTGATGTCATTGTTTAATTCAATAGATTGAGCAGAAAGGATGGTTTGACTCTTTGCCAAAGATCTTCTGTCCTGGTAGAAGTGTTGGGCTTAGATTCTGGCTCTCTATACTGCTTCCTTTGCCCCCACTCCTTATTCCTTAGTTAGAGAACACGTTTTCTTAGAGAGAAAATTCTAGAAAAGTTACTCCAACCATGGCCCTTGGAGTCCTTCTGCATACGGTGGAGAGAAAGGAGGCGGAGAGAGTATGAGGGAGGCAGGGAGGAAGAAAACATAAGGCGTACAAAATAACGCAATGCAATGATGACAAACACGAGGATTAACTGAGGAGCGGAAGGCTTTCCCCACGCTGAACTAATAAGGAATGGTGTACCGTGCTGGGAAAATGAGTTTAAATGATCCCTCCCTGGGAAATAAACACCCACAGTCACTGTAAAATATAAATATGAAAGACAAAACCCAACCAAATTTAATACTAGTTTTAGTTTCAAATTAAATGCTTTGCCCTTGCAGGATTCAAATAAAGGGGAAAAAATATGGGGCGCATTTCTGCTTCACTCTCTTGGAATGAGTAAAAAGACTCAGCTTTTGTCTTGACTGGCACATCAGCCCACAGGCCGGGGGTTGACCCCTCCTCACCCAGCATCGGCACAAAGGAAAGAAATACACACCTTGTTCCAATTATAGCTTACACATCCTCAAAAAGGAGGGAGAGGGTTATTTTTAGGGCCCGAGAAGAGGCAAAACCGAACAATCACACTGACAAAACACTAAATAAAATAGGGGGAAAGGATTTGTTTGTGGACGAATGAGGACAGATGTCCTTAGGAAGTACGGGTCATCTTATTGTTTCCAGGAGCACTCGCATGGATTCAGGGGGACGGGAGCCATGATCTCCAGCTTCGCCACCGCAGAGGCCCCTAGGGGTCACAGACAGACTATCTACCCAATGTCTTTTTCTGAGCGAAGGACAGAAGCACAAAGCCACCAGAGTGATGTGTGATGCTCTCCGCCCCCTCCGGGAGCATGGATTCACCACGTGCACTTTGATTTGGATGAAGTCAGTTTTTCATTTTTTCCCTAGCAGGTGTGTGTGTATGTGTGTGTGTGTGTGTGTGTGTGCATGTGTGTGTGTGGTGTGAGCGCCTGTGTGTACACACGCATGTATTTCCCTTTCTGACAAAAAAATTGCAGAGGCCTGTTGGGTCTTACCTCTGTCACAAAGTCCACCATAAATTACACTTAGAGCAATTCCACCCCTTCTGTATGCCTCTTGCCTCTTTGTCTCATGACTCGGGCCTGGTTTTCCTCTACTGGGCCTAGGGTGTTCCCAAGCAAAGCTTAGTGTCAGAGAGAGAGCATCTAGAACAGTCAGGTTTAGAGGCTGCACACCTGAAATCCTAGCAGCCCTAGAGACCGAGATAGGAAGGCCATGGCTCAAAGCCAGCGCAGGCAGGAAAGTCTGTGAGACTCTTATCTCCAGTGAACCACCAAAAAGCCACCAGTACAGCAGTGGCCCAAGTGGTAGAACACCAGCCCCAAGCTCAGGCCCTAAGTTCAAGCTCTCTTATAAAAGAGAGAAAAGGAAAGGAAGGAAGGAAGGAAGGAAGGAAGGAAGGAAGGAAGGAAGGAAGGAGGGAAGGAGGGAAGGAGGGAAGGAGGGAAGGGAGGAAGGAAGGAAGGAGAAAAGGAAGGGAGAAAGGGAGGGAGGAAGGGAGGAAGGAAGGAAGGAAGAAAGGAAGGAAGGAGAAAAGGAAGAGAAAAGGGAGGTAGAAAAAAGGAAGGAAAAAAGAACAAGGAAGGAAAGAAAGTAGAAAGGAAGGAAAGAAGGAAGAAAGGAAAGTAGGAAGGAAGGAAGGAAGGAAGGAAGGAGGGAAGGAAGGAAGGAGGGAAGGAGGGAAGGAGGGAAGGAAGGAAGGAGGGAAGGAAGGAAGGAGGGAAGGAGGGAAAGAGGGAAGGGAGGAAGGAAGGAAGGAAGGAAGGAGGAAAGGAAGAGAGGAAGGGAGGTAGAAAAAGGAAGGAAAAAAGAACAAGGAAGGAAAGAAAGTAGAAAGGAAGGAAAGAAGGAAGAAAGGAAAGTAGGAAGGAAGGAAGGAGAGAGGGAAGGAGGGAAGGAGGGAAGGGAGGAAGGAAGGAAGGTGAGGAAGGGAGGGAGGGAGGAAGGAAGGAAGGAAGAAAGGAGGGAAGGAAGGGAGGAAGGGAGGGAGGAAGGGAGGAAGGGAGAAAAAGAAGGAAAAAGGGATGAAGAAAAAGGAAGGTAAAAAGAACAAGGAAGGAAAGAAAGTAGAAAGGAAGGAAGGCGGAAGGAAGGTAAGGAAGGAAGGAAGAAGGAAGGTGAGTGGAGGCAGAGGGCAGCAGAGGGAAGACTTGCACAAGCTAGGAGGATTTGCTTGCAGTAAAAGATTACACAGGGAAGGCGGGATCTCATGTTCCAAACAAGCCGTCAGATGCAAGGTGAATTTGGTGATGGGGAAGACCAGGATCTACAGGGCATGAAAATCATTCACTGGCATGGGGCCTCTGAAACTCAAGGGATCATGGGAACGCGACCGTAACCAAGACATTGACCATGAGTTTGATCTTTCCTTCCCATGGATGGATGGGCAGCTACAAGAAGGTAGCAATTGGGCCGCCAGATAGCAAGCCGATTAGCGCGGAAACGTATTACCCCGCTGTGCAACTGCAAGTATTCGCCCATCTTTATGTCCACAGCCCTTTAAACACCGAGCAACTCGATAAACTCTTATTTATACGGTGCCATCAGACCCAGGACAGATAGCCAGGACTGCCATCCTCCTTTTGTTTATAGGCAGAAGGGAGATACGGGGAAGGTGATTTTTCCCCCCTCCTTTCATATCGGCTAGTGACCTGCCCTTCAAATTTCAGGGTTCAGATGGGCACGGAAAGTTTTTGACAGTTTTACTATACATCTTTTTATTCACCAGGACTTCTAATCTTGAAACCGGTTCTTTGTTTTAAACCAGGCAGGTATTGATTAACCGTGAGATGGACCGAGGCGCACGGGGGGCTGGGGGGGGGTGCGTACTGTGGAATTAGGACAGTTAAACACTGAAATCGATCCTCCCTTTCTCCTGCCGCTGTTGCTGTAGCAAGCAGTTTCTCAAAGCTATTAATTTTATTATTAGCACACCTGAAGGCATTGTTTCCCTCAGGGAAAAGCAATTCAAGCGTACGTACCACAGATGTGGGAGACGGTCGATAAGACAGGAGGGATGGGACCGGCTGTGGCGGTATGCCAGCCCCACCGATGTGAGATTTGGGGTATGCCAGCCCCACCGATTTGAGATTTGGGGTGAACCTGCGCAGTTCAGGATAACGCGATTCCTATCTTCCCTCCATACCTCAGGCAAAGCCGGAGTTGCCAGAAACATACTTTTATGTTTGTTTTTAAAGGAGAAGTCCAGAGCTGGGTTCTTATTACCACTTCGATACTGTCGGAACCGTGGGGGACCATTTTCCCCTAGCCTACTTCTTGAATAAATGGGGCAAGGAAGAAGGAGGGAATGGGGTCACTCATAAATCAGAAGCTGTATTCAAAAGGCTCATCCATCTTTCTTCAGGTGTCTTCCTAACCCAGGGTGTCAGGTTGGTGAAATGCACGCATATTTATACGCCTTGGGAAAACATTCAGAAGACAAGATATTTCATAATTGTATCCGCCCCTAGGGGCTCTTCTTTAAACGTGAGAAGCCCTTGGCACTGTCAGTTGGATGGAAGAAGGACTTACAATTCCCTCTAGAGAACATGCCGTCTCCTCTCTGGGCTCACACCCCCTGGGAAAGGCCCTGCTCAGTCCCAGGGAGGAGGCCACAGCTGCGGCCAGTGGTGGAGGCCGCCATCTTGGTTTCAATGATCTGGGAATATTCCAATATAAGTGACTTTTTTTGCAGCAAGCTTTGCATCCCTGCCTTTCCTCCTTTCAGGCCCCTTGCTTCCTTCCTCCTCCTGTCCCTCCCTCTCTTCTCTCTCTGTAAATGTCCACACAGATTCCGAGGTAAGTAGACAGATGGGTCTTTTCACACTTCAAGAAGAAACCAGTGTTGTACAGGTGGCAAACCGAACATTTTTATGAGAGAGAACGGGGAGAGGGGAGATGAAGGGTTGAGAAGCCGAAGTCAGTGTTTTAGAGGCGAGGGACTGGAGTTGATATCTCGGAGATCTGTATACCCTGGGGTTGGTTCTGCTGAGCTCACGCTCATGAAGAAAAATGAGCACTTGTGTTGTTGTTGTTTACACTCTACATAATACAGACACCCTGCACGGAGTCTCTGGATGGTTCTCCCTTGTGATCTCAAGTTCTGTTCCAGCTAGGTTCAAGGTTAAGTACAGGAGATAATAACAACAACAAACAAACAACAACAAAACCAACAACTTGGCTTACAATCCTTGAGCTCACTTCTGCCAACAACCACGGGGGGCTGTGTGAAGTGCCCCACCTGTCCACCCACTTCCTCACCCCCTCCAGACAGACGTCCTGCAGGGCTCTGCTGCGGGAACACGTGGTGACACACACAGGGTGGTTCCTTTGCAGAGGCCCTCACCCTTGGGACCCCTGTGTTCTCCTGTGGCTTGCAGTGAGTCTGGCCAGGGAGGAGACTCCCACTGGGGAGAGTTGCTTTGCTCCTTTGTTAATGGGGTGCCCATAATCTGTCTGAGTCCGAGTGCCTTGTGCTTAAATGTAAACACGGTCCCGGTAAAATACCAGAGAGAGTCGGGACCCATTCATTGGTGACTCCGGCTAGATGGCCGTGAATTCGTGGGTGATGGACAATGATGTTAATGGCTAATCGCTTCCCAAAGCGTAAGCCTGCAGTTACCCACTCACAGGCAGCAGTCTGAGTCATATAGCTGAGCTTCACATGCTCAAGTATGGATATGCTTTGTAGAGGAAACAGTGAATGCACAGGGCATAAGGAATGAAGGGATGGACACATGGCACGGTCAACTATTAATTACTACTGAACTCAGATGAGGAAGATTGATAGGAAGGCTCATTGTATGCCTTCCATTCCTTTGAATATGTTTAATTTTTTATCAACGAAATTTAAAGCCATGAAAAGTTAGTATCCAAATAGGATGATCAGGTGATGGGGAAATCAAAAAAAAAAAAAGAAAATACACAGAGTCCATTCATTTACATGTATTTAAACTTCAAGATGTTTTGTTCAGGGATTCTGTTTTTAGTATTAAAATATACATCTCTTGATTGAGTGTTAGTAATGATGATTAGGACTGGGTGCTATCATCTATTAAGAGCAGACCATGATGAAGAACAGATTTTTGTAGCTAAAGTTTGACTAACTACAGAGTACACAGCCACTGTTGTTACTCAGTCATGAACCATCTCTCACGTCACTCACTCTGCAACCTGAGCCTTTGCAGCCGAGGCCTTCTAAACCATGCAGCTGGGGACAGCTGACACTGCACAGAAAATAAAATAAAATAAAATAAAGTATGCTGGTACCTGATCTATCTTGACTCCTGACTCATAATACATGCTCAATTAAAAAGAAAAAAAAAGCTTTTGCTTGTGCAAATGACCAGTCCTCTCTGGTCTCTTGTAGGTGACAAAGTGCTAATTGGACAACATTAATTTAAGTTATTAATGGCTGGTAATGGCTTACGATGTCACCACTCCCAGATAAGACACTACAGTCTTCCCTTAAAATGTAAATGTTAGCACAAGGACATGGCTAATAAATCAAGCCTGCACACTGAGGCTACCAGAAGGGACTTCTCTGTTTCTTCACAAAGCCTACTAGATGCCATCGGGTTAATTCTACTCTTAGGATCGCATGCATTAACACACATATATCATAAACCGACGTATAGCCTTAGATAGTCTCCTCCACCACAGTTCCACCCTGCAGGGGATAATCGGAACAGACTATGTCTGAGGAGGTCAGTGTGGTCCTAAAGGATCCAACAGAGCTTAGTCCTTGCTTTGTTAGTAAACAACTGTATAATCTTAAACCAAAGACTCTCCTAATCCCTGCCAGTAAAATGGAGGTGGGAGTGGCTTCCAGGACTCGGGAGTTTGGTGAGGATTAATGAGAAACTACACAGCAAGTGCTTACCGGAGCTAACATTTATGGAGCGCGCACTATTTTTATACCTTGTGTTGCAAATGTCAATGCCTCCCAGGGATAATGACCCTCGCTAAATTGGGTTTGTCCAGGGACCAAGAGTGAGACTGTGTGACCTTCAAGAAAGGAATCCTGGCCCCCTCCACCACCCTGATCCCCTGTTCCTTCGTATCTTCATTAATCTGTGACTCAAAAACCAATGTCAGAGGAGTGGGAACCATTTTCATCAAGGAAAAAAAAAATCACAGGTGCCTCGTAAGGAAATCTCTTCCAAATGTATAATTCTGTAACTCTGCGTGCTACCTTAATAGTCTACAATTCCAGTAATAAAGATAGGTTAATTTTGCACGAGATGAGCTTGAATGCACACCCAGAAATCAGCAAGTAGCTTACGTGTTCATTAGTGGGGAAGCTTGCTTAAAAGTGGGTCATGGGAGAATGGGAGGAAATTCAGACGTGGGTAAGAGAGCAGGCTTTTGTTTTGTTGGTGTATTTCCTGTGGTCTCTTGCTTTGTTTGTGATGGCCACGTGGTAGGGAAGTGTACAACTCGGGGGCAATTCTGAGGTCTCACGGGTCCTCACGGAGAGTGGGCATTGGCTTTCCAGGCCCGGCCCCAATCACAGTAACACCGCCAGCCATAGCCTGTCCGCCGGCCAACACCGGAGTCAGGTGTGCTTTGAAAGTGACTTTGTATGACTTGCAGATGCCGTGCCAAGAACCCAGGCTGGAAAGGAGACCGCGCTGCGGCTGGCTTGGCCAGTGATCTTGGACGTGGCATCATCTCCTTGGGAGACTCAGTTTCCTCGCCTGAAAGAGTCAACATAATGACAGCTGGGAACAAGAAGGCCACCTGTCAAGCCAGGGCCGGGCAGGCTCTGCGTATTCTCCATGGAGGCCCTTGAAGACCGCGTGCGTGGAGAGGAAAGTGGGAAGAAGCCCTGAGCTGACTGTGGCTGCCATCAATCCTGTCACCACCACCCTGGTCAGTGTTGTCCTCCAACGCTGACCGAGGAGATCAAATATGATTCACCTCCGATGACACAGAGGCCCAAGGGAACTAGAACTAGAACTAGTTCCCTTGAATGTCCTCAGCCAGAAGAGATATTTGTATGTGAAAACAGACACTTCGTTTCCGTGGGTTGAGAAACAGGTTCCCTTGTCTGCCTGGTACACACCGCGTGGCAGGCGGAGAGATTCCTCCGGCTGTGAGTAAAGAGAGGATTCACAGGCTCCACTTAAAGTGAGGCAAAACACTTAAGAAAACAAAGATACCTTCGCCCAAGTCCCCCCCACCCCCGGTGTAAACAGGGAATCAGATTCACACTTCTACTTAACTGTCGCAGGAGTTGCACACCTACAGTGATTTCCCAAGAGCGCAACACTGCAAATGTACCCTGAAGGTGTCAGGAACGAAAGTGTATAATGATGTCTGTCTTTCCTGACTACAGCTGCAGTGTGCACGTCTTTAATGGGTTTAAGAGAAATGGGAACTGACACCCAAATAACACTTCTTGTGAAGAAGATATATTAGATGTTTGCCACACTCCCCCCCCACCGCCTCCACCCCCCCTCACTCCCCGGCAGCATGCTCCCCTTAGAGACAGAAGTGTTCAACGTGTGTTTCTGCAGGAAGGCAGAAGCACAGATCCAGATGCAGGCACTGGCTGTGAGATTGCTATCAAGCTACTTATTCTCTCCAGATCTCACTTTCTTCACAAACAGAATAACCTGGGATAAGCTCCGATGGCATTTACCCACCCCCGACCCACAGGGAGGAGACCCCGGGTTCATGGTACTGAAGAATAGATTTTGGTGTTGTTGTTTGGATGGTGGGGCAAAGTCATCATGGTTGGATGGGGGAAAAGAAGGAGATGGAGCGGGGAAGCCAGCCTGAGCACATCCGGCCATCTTGGTACGCTGGGCTGTGATGGGAGTTCCCGGGGAGTAAGATCATTCCTCTCAGTGAGGCACAGCTTCACTTCTAAAAGTTGGTGATGAACCTGAAGCCAGGCCAGCGGGACAGTGGAATCACCCTGCCTGCCCCAGACGGTGGCATTTCTACACGAGCGAAAAAGGGTTCCAAAGTATGAAGAGGTGAATGGATTCCCCACCCCTCAAGGCCCTTCAGAGAAACGCACAGTCCACTGCAAAGACGCCCTGGCTTGGGCTCTGCTTTCATCTCAGACTCTGAAGACTCACAAGCGAGTGTCTCCTCAGTGGCAAACACGATCATCTTTCCTGTTATGGATGTGTTGTTAGTTTCGAGAGAGCTGGTATGAAAATACAATGGCGTTCACGGGGCTGAGTGAAAGACATGGAGAGAGGAATGAAGAGAACCTACGTGTCCCAGGAAATGGAATCTTGGCCTCTGAAGCTACTTTTCTACTCTACCTGTAGGTGGGGTTCTCACAGGTGGCCACGTGCACGGAAAGAAATGCATTGTAGAGCCACAATGCATTCTGGGAATAATAATTGGAGACGGTTTTCACTAACCAATCAAATGTTTTCCATGCAGCGAGTCCACTGAAAAAGTATTCAAGCTTCTAATTAAAATAAAAAGGAAATGCAGTTGTCTACTTGCCTAACTGGCAATTTTCCAGTAATGATTGTGTGTGTGTGTGTGTGTGTGTGTGTGTGTGTGTGTAAAAAAAGAAGGCAAGAGTTAGTAAAACGGATCTCCTTAAATACTGCTGCTAAAAGTAATTTGCTAAGATCATAAAAATTATAAGAGAGAAAAAAGGTAAAGGTAAAAGGTGATACAAAAAATGTTTCTGTTTGTTATTTTTGTGTCCTGAAATTCTGTTAGAATTTCTGAGCAAGAGTAGAGATCTACGTTCAAACCTCCGCATGATAAAGAAAGAACAAAAGACAGGCAGAAAGAGAGAGAGAGAAAATAAAGAACGAATAAGGGGAAGAAAAATCACACAGTAAATCTTCAGAGTCAATTGTATCGAGTACTCGAATGATGCCACGGCCACATGAATTGGGAAAATCACCCATTCATGTTTGGCCCAACGTTAAAGACCTCTGCAGATACATTCAAAGCTCCAAGCATACAAGACTTTTTACATTTCCTTCCTGCAACCTAATTTCTCTTGCTGACATCTTTCTTGTCGGCCATATGTAAGTGGGGCGCAGGAAGAAGGGACAAGGAAGCGTGGTAGACAGGCAGAGAGAAGCGAAACCCTTCCAGCAAATACAGCAGCTTCCAGGAGCAGCTCTGTCTCTGCTCTGAAATGTATTTTCTCAGGCTGGGTGTGGCGGGAACCCCCGGCACTCTGGATGGGGGGCCTGAGGTCATCAGGAGCTGTGTATCAAGACCACGAGTTCCAAACAGAGTGGCTGGGAGGCAGGGTAGATGTGTGATACCTCCACATCATCTCTTAAAAATTCTAATCACACCGTATACATACAGGAGCTGGGAAGGTGGCTCAGGGGTAGAGCGCTTGCCTTGCATGCACGAGGCCCTGGGTTCGATTCCTCAGCACCACATAAGCAAAAAGAAAAAAGCTGGAAGTGGTGCTATGGCTCAAGTGGTAGAGCGCTAGCCTTGAGCTGAAGAGCTGAGGGACAGCACCCAGGCCCAGAGTTCAGTCCCCATGACCAACAAACAAACAAACAATAAATTTAACCACACAGTACCTACACATTAGATTGGGAAAAAAAATTTTAATTCCATTTCTACACTTGTTAGTGGAAGGCTCAAGTTTGTAACTTTCTACTTCCTAGATCTAGAGTAAAACCAATTAATAGTCACAATTAGGCAAAAGAAGAAGATATAGATTTGACATTATGCAAATTGAAGACATGTAAAGCCAGCCTGCTTTGAAGATTTGGGATAGAGTTTAAGAGTACCTACACCACATTAGAAGGTTCCCGAGATCATTTCAAACAATTTCCTTTTAATTTAGACTTTAACCAGAGTATTATATCTCAAAACCTAACCCAGACATCGAATAAGAAGCAGATATCCTAAACCATTAATCATAGTTATATCCCAATGGTGATATTATTTTTAACAATGAAAAAAAGAGTTATTAAAACTTGGGTATTTCTGTGTAACAGAATAATATGTAACCATTCATTTTAAGAGTTGTGTGTGATTTGAGAAT
This sequence comes from Dipodomys ordii, assembly GCF_000151885.1. Taxonomy (NCBI): domain Eukaryota; kingdom Metazoa; phylum Chordata; class Mammalia; order Rodentia; family Heteromyidae; genus Dipodomys; species Dipodomys ordii. Next base: position 2,573,817 of record NW_012267328.1, read on the forward strand.
ATGCAAATTAGGACATAACCATTTGTACATTTGCTACAAATTCTAATATAATAAACTGTATCCCTGTTGTATTTTCGTAAACTAAACCCACAAATATTACAAATAATCACTCTGCCTGCAAATGTGAATGAAAAATTTAAAGTCTCCTTCAGAACTAGAGTGAGTCTATCAATAACAGCAGTTTCTCAATCAGTTTTCTTTTGTTGATGGTGGAATATCTATTTAGCTGTCTGTCTGTCCATCTATCTACATTTTTTTTCTTTTTTCCTTTTTTTTTTTTTGCCAGTCATGAGGCTTGAACTCTGGGTCATGGCTCTGTGCTTCGCTTCTTTCTCTTCAAGACTAGCACTCTACCACTGGAGCCACCTCTGGCTTTTTATGAGTAGTTTATTGAAGAGAAAAGTCTAAAGAACGTTCCTGCCCAGGCTGGCTTTGAAGCTCAATCCTCAGAGCTCAGCCTCCCGAGTTAATGAGGATCACACTGGTACCAGGCTTCTATCTACCATTCTGGGGGTGATTACGTGATCCCATCCATCTCGTAGTATATGCCGGGGTGTTCTTCTAGTAAATGTTACTGGCATGAGAGGAAACTGAGTCAGACAACATTTTTAAAAAAAACGAAATGTGAATCTCTGCTTCCAGGATGAAAAGTAGAAGTTCAACATAGCAAAGTATGGAAATCAAAAAGGACATGAAGGATGAGTATGGAGAAAAAGAAAAATTAAGCAAATGAACAAAGCTCCACAGAACAACAAAGTTACAGATCTTCACGCGATTTGAGTTCATCTGCTCTACAGAAAATGGACCCCCCAAAAAGCAGAAAATGCACAAAAGCATTGGAAGAAATTGTCTCAGGGAATTTCTCACTACTGAGGCAAACACCATGGTTGATTCCACCACCCCCCCCCATCTAATTTGTCACCGTCAGCTAAGGTTACAAATAGATGCGCTATGATTTGAAAATGAAACAAACACTAAGAGATTAGGTTCCCCTTTGCTCCCAAACTAAGGGTAAATTATTTTCATCAGAAACAATTGTTTCAAAACCCAGGAAAACTAGCAACACTCTCTGTCAAAAATGAAAAACCTCCTCAAACTCTCTTCCTTTGTGGCACCATAAGCAGTTGGTGGTCAGAAGCGAACTCTGCGTAAATATCAAGCACGGGAAGGAGAAGCCAATGGCTTCTTCCCCCTTTTACCATTTCCTATCATTTGAGCAGTCATGGAGAAGCGAGACGGAGCCTGAGACAAGGAAACAAACGCCGGGTGAAGCGGCTCATTTCGTGTTTGGAGGGGTACAACAGGAAGAGGAGAAGCAACGCCAGCTCATCCATCACCCAGCGCAGAACGCGAGAAGCCACAGCCTGGTCAGCGGCCTAGCGAGACTCCCTTCTCATAGGGGAGACGCCATTTCCCATCTCCAGACCCAGTTCATCGCAGGGCTGCCTGAGCGCTGGCCACCCATTACCCTAAACTTTGTGTCATACAGCAGGTTCGCGGCCCCGGGCTTATGGCACATGAAGGGACCACCGTGTTGAGTTGATGGGGTTCTCAGAGCTGGGATGAACAAGTGAACGGGACAGCATGATTCTGACAAAGCTCCCAGAGAGGGCAGATTCCTGGCTAATCAGCACGGACGCCTGGTTTCCCTCCCACGCCCGTAACCAGCAGCATCAGAGAAAAGGGGCGGTGAGACGTACATACTTGGGGTGCTCTGCTCAGGAAGGGGGGGTGCTCCACCTTGTCTTTGGAACACGGGAGCGGTGATGGCTCTGTTCCCCCCTGCAGCTGGGCGGAGGGCGGGAGATGAAGGACAATTCCATCCAGGGTCCCGGGACCAAAGACTGAAGGAGAATTTCACTCACTGCTCAACTCTAAAACCAACCTACCACGGCAGAGAGGAAGAGGAGGAAGAGGGAGGGAAGGGAGGAGGAGGCAGGTATAGAGCATCTGGATTAGAGAGGACCGTCCAGTCCAGATGGTGGCCAGGTAAGAAGCAGAGCTGGCTGGGAGAATAAATAACAAGAGCAAATGCATCTCAGGGGGCTGGGCTCCTCTCAGTGAACTTTGCATGAGGGTTAACATCGAGCAAAGTCTCATGCAGATACCCAGGAATACGTTAAGAGATATTTGGCCAGGCTGCTCTAACCAGAAGTTAGAAGTGCTCTGGTGGTAGCGGCCTTCTACCGACCATGACTGGCGGAGAGGCAAGACACTGGTCGAAGATGATGTGATTCTCAGATCAGAAGGCCGCTGCTTCACGTGGACCTCCTGAGATCTCCTGAGATCTCTCGTCCCATTGTAGACATTAAAGCGGTAGAACTCATCTCCTAGGTGTGGCATGCACTAACTCTGCCCGTGAATCTGTCGATGAGCAATCCAGGGTGAGGGCCTCTAACATCTACATTCCTGGGTCAGGTAAGGTGGGATGATTCAGCTCACCAGCCACCACTGTCCCAAGACAGGAGAACACACGTAGGAGAAGCCAGCCCTAGTGGACTGGCTCAGAGCCGACGCTCACAAGAGGTCTACTGCTCAGCTTCTGCAGAACGTCCACACATCTGTCCGTCTGTCCTGCAGCCTCCCCTCACATCTGAGATTTCTTTACCCACCGCTGGATTTTCGAGTCACCATCGATTGAATTCTGCGACTTGATCTCCAGCCTGGAGTTTGGATCATCCCCTTGGATTTCCTGTTTTCTTTTGTTCCCTCGGATCATCCCTTCACCTAGGATGCCCTGCTAGGCTCCATGTTGGATTTCTCAGCTTGGAAAGGTACGTTCTTTTTTTTTTTTTTCTTTTGCAGTGATAGATATACTAGATATTTGTCCCAAAGGCCATTTCCAAATTTGGGCTCCCGAAGGGAACTTGCTAACCACCCCCCACCCCGCCAGGCATGCTGGAATATCGACCCATTTCTTTAGTTTTTTGTAGTTTCATTTATTCTTGCACCTGCCTCGTCTTCCTCAACCTTCACCCAAAGCGAGGCTGAAGAGGGCAGTCCTGGTTTTATCTTCAGTACACTAGAAATCACGTCCTTTTCCTCTTTCACCCCCAAACTCCAACTTCCACCTCCACGGCCAAGATCAGGACTCCCTACCTCTCCCAAGTTCAGCTGTAGACCAGGCAAAGCATCCAGGCGAGCGAGCTGTCGGCTAAGACTCTCTTTTTATTGTTTTATTTTTCTCTCTGGGTTGAAATGTTTTAGTGCATATTGTTAAACCCAGTACAGATTCCTTTTCAGACATTCAAAGCGAAATTCGGGGTTGGGGGCGGGGGGAAGAAAGGCAATCGTTAAAAGGGTTGATTGAACTTGTAATCATAAAAGCCACACTCAGAGCCATTGCTGAATTTCACTGCGTTCAGTGTTTTATCTTCTTACCCCAAATTATAAATGCCCTAAACCAGAGAGTTTAAAAAAAAAAAAAGGCCAGAGTGTTCTACGGAAACATCTCCCCACCTCCACTGCCACCAAAGGGACCTGCAGACCCTCAGCGGAGGCCAGAACGGCAGGTGGCAGTTTTGTGTGTACAAAGCTTACGAGGGAGAAGACAGACTTTAGCTCACAAAACCCTGCAGTCTGCAGGGACGGTGGCTTTGTCTCCTGTCCCCTCAAAGTCACACTCCAAGAGCTCCTGAGGGCCAGGAAAGCAGTGTGGAGATACCTCTGTAAGCTGAAAACATGTCATTTGTTGGAAGTTTCTGGATTCAAAAAAAAATGAGCATTCCAAGAAGCCATTCCAAACGTGGTTTTACCAGGGTCACCCAGACTCTCTGGGGGAATCCCACGTTATAGGTTGGATAAGACAAAAGAGACAGGAATCATGTAGGAAAAGCTGAGATCTGAGAGAAAGAGAGAGAGCAGAGATCACGCTGGAAATCCTACCTACTTCCAGAATCTGTAGAATATGAGACTCCTGTACCCTAGCCAGATGCCAGTGGCTGGTGGCCTGGAATCCTAGCTATGTAGGACTTCATAGGATCCCAGTTCAAAGCCAGCTCAGGCAGACAAATCTGAGAGACTCCTATTTCCCATGGGTCAGTTTAAAAAAAAAGAACCATCAGGAGAAGGTTTCAGGGAAGGATGACAATTGGAAAGAAAAACAGGTATTGGCTTACTCAGTTTGCTACCAGTGTGAGCAAACCACAGACATGAATATCCACCTTACGATTCTTACGTCTCAAGTTTTGGTGGTCGGTGTGGGGGGGGGGACAGCGAGCAGTAAGACTTTTGAGGACCTCTGGAGAATGTTCCAGAGCCAGGGATATCTGGAAGCGAAGGATAGCACATCCCTCATCTAGAAAATGAGCTCCTCCTTCACAGGTGGTTTGGGAGACAAAACTATTTCAGAGATCTCCAGACCGTGAGAAATGCCAGGTGTTGCTTTTATGGAGAGCTGCAGGCTTCACTGACATTCGAACTGGATAAAAACTCCAAAGGTCCTGGATCCCCTTTGACTTGAGCCTGAATTCACCCGCTGACCTCCCGGGCGAAGGGCTTTGAACTCTGCTTAGAGATCTCAAGGTGTACGCGTGTTGTTATTTATCGTGTGAGGAAGCTCAAATTTGCCACATGAACATGCTAAAGTAACACGATTATATCCAGCAAACTGCAGGCTTTCTAAATTATTTGGATGTAGTGATTGCCAAAATAAACTGTGTGGCTCAGAGTGAACACAACACACACAAAAAATGTATGTCTGAGTTCAGAATTCACTTGGGGGGATATCTTTAAGGACTATATTTCAACAGTAGGTATTAGTGTATAGTTCTCAAACAATAAGGAATCTGTTATTTTTGAGAGAATTTTGTGCATGTAGATTAAAGGGCCTAAAATGGGTGTAAAATATAATAGAGAGTGCTTTCAAAGGGATGTGTGTTTCTGGGTTTGAGAAAAAGTTACATCCGGGCACTGTTGGCTCACACCTGTAATCCTAGCTACTCAGAAGGCTGAGATCTGAGAATCACAGTTCAAAGCCAGCCTGGGCAGGAAAGTCCCCATGAGACTCTTATCTCCAATTAACCACTCAAAAACTGGAACTGTGGCTCAAAATGGTTGAGCACCAGCCTTGAGCAAAGGAGCTCAGGGACAGAGCGTAGGCTCCGAGTTTCAAGTCTTACAACTAACCAAAAAAAACCCCAAAATTTACAAAGTGATGTTCTTTTCATAAGCTCAGAAGAAAATGACCAAATTAATGACCAAAACACCATTCATATGTAAAACTCAGTGCTTATTTACTCTGGTAGTGGTAGTAAGTGGATTGTATAAGCACATACCCATTTCTGAAATGTGTACCTGAAATGTATCTTAAAAACTCCCCAAGCAGATGGGTGGGAAGGTTGAAAGGGGTGGCATTGGTCAAGACGCATTGCATTCACAAACTGCTTTGTGAAATGGTAACTCCTTTAAATAACTACTAACGATAATCTCCTAAAGAAAATTAAAAACTCTCCCCACGCGGCTCTTCCTTCCTTCATGCTTCCGGTGTTTTGCGCTGTTCACGCTGCAAGTTGGCTGTCAGCCACTTAAATATAAATTACCTTACGTTATGGAATCTGAGAACCTGAGGGCTGGCAGGGGAAAAAGAAAGTGTTTCACATAATTGTATTGATCCATTGTGTTTTTTTTTTCAGAAGTAGAAGAGTAAAGAGTATCCACAAAATGAAAATTCAAACAGGTGTGTGTGTGTGTGTGTGTGTGTGAGATCACCAATAGAAAGAATCCTGAACCTGGTGTGTTTATTCAACAAACACTTCCTGCGAAGCATGCTGAGATCAGCCACATTCGCAGGTCATGACACAAAATCTGGTCTGGATTGTCTGGTTGATAAAGAACATACTTAGCGCGATGTAACCTGGCACTTACCTGAAAGCACAGAAAGTTGCTAGGAAGGTAATTTGCTGTGTTACCTGCTGTGGACTACCAACACCCACAAACCAGCCAAGGGAGGGAAGAAGATTTCCTGGGAACTATATATTGAGTAAGGGCGAAAATCAAGACCAATCTGAATAGCAGCTGCATGGAGGGAAATGTGTCACCAAACAGAATCCTTTCCATGGCTGACCTTCTGTGAAGTATAAAATGAGAGATGACTCACAGAAAAATCGCAGTGAGAAAGCGGCGTCACCCGCCTTTAAATGCCCGAATGACAGGAACAAAGTCCGTTCTCACTTGAGTTTGTGGAAAGTGGGCAGAAGGACAGAAGGACAGAGAGGGATGGGGGATTACTTTGAGGTAGGAGCTCGTCTGGAATTTGAGCACCACATTTAGGCTTTCAATTTATTTGTAAGCATTTTAAATGCCTGCAAAATGCATACACTTAAAAACGATCAGCTTTCGTTAATTATATGGGAGGGAGGGTAATTTCAGTGTTATATTTCCCACATGTGCTTACAATTTATACACAAAACAGCACGGGATAAAAATAATAATAAATAATACTATTATTTTAACTTTAGGGAGTATCTCTTCATCAAAGTAATGGAGGAAAAGTGGCATTGAGATTTCCAATCTGCAATGTCTTGACCATAGTAATAGCAGACATGCTGTCCCTCAAACAAGAAAAGAAGGCAGGCCGGGTGTGATGGTACAACCTTGTAATCCCAGAACTTAGGAGTCTAAGGCTGGAGGATCGTAAGTTCAAAGACAGCCTGAGTTATATAGCAAGAGCCTGTTATAAGAAAATAAAAGTTAAGAGATAAAAGGAAAAAAGAAAAGAAAACTAGAAATCTGGCTATCTGAAATTTATTGTAGAGTCAAATCAAATGGAAAATGAGAAGAGATTCTTTTAATTTAAAAATATTTAGAAAATCTTTCAGATAGACTTTGAAAGTTACTTTAAAAGAAGAATAAACATATCTATACCCCTTAGTCACAAAATATAAATAATGAAAAAGTGGGAGAAAAAAAAACCCAGAGTGCATTGCCAAGTTAAAGTACAACAGAGGTCAAGGTGCGCATTCAACCAGCAACGGAAATCTTTCACAAAAACAAGAAACATTTGCTTAATGTTGAATGGTGCGCTGAAGTACCGTAAAAATTATTTGTGGAACAATTTTGCATTTGCTCAGTTGGATTTAGAAAACAGAGAGACATTAGTAGAACTTATGCTTTTTCCCCCATTCCAATCAATATTATTAACAGTGCTATTTTCCACCTAAAGGTGAAAATTACATTTACCAGAAATGATTCACTGCGATTTCCAGATAACTTCGCATCTTTTGTTAGAATAAACAGGAAGAGCCAAAGGATGCGATTTAATTCTAAATCCCCCCCTTTTTTTTCCGAAATCTGAAGAAGAATTCATGGAAAATGTAGCCTGTGGATGGCTTCTGTGTGGAAACGAAAGAAAAGGAGCATCCTGTCCACTCCACTAAAATCAGCACGCCCCAGAATCTCCATTTCATGCCAAGTTGATTATGTGGAATTTTAACACCCCATCAATACATTTATGTGTAACATGGGAGTGATTTAAAGGTTTGACTTTTGGATGCCACGGTGTTTCTTTTACTCTTTGTGCTTAGCAAAATTGTATGTCTGTTATCCACACAGATGTACTGGTGAGATCTGTGAACACCTTCCCCCTCCACACACAAAATAAACCCCACACAGACACACAAAACACACTCTTTTGTGTGCACACATACACATACAAATTAGTTGTTTCAATAAAAACCAGAGAACTGCCGGGCGTTGGTGGCTCACACCTGTCATCCTAGCTACTCAGGACCCTGAGGATCAGGGTTCTAGGCCAGCCCAGGCAGGAAAGTCCGTGAGACTCTTAACTCCACTAAACCACTAGAAAACCAGAAGTGGCGCTGTGGCTCAAGAAGTAGAGCGCTCACCTTGAGCTGAACAGCTGAGGGACAGCACCCAGACCCAGAGTTCAAGCCCCACAACTGACAAAAACAAAAACAAAACCAACCAGAGAACCCAGAAAATAAGAGTTTTAAGTCATCAATACGTTTTAGATGGATTAGATTATTTTTATCTTGGTCAAATACTAATTTATCAGGGGATCTAATATAGATTAACTACATTGTTTGATGATTATCTTATATATTATAATATGGATTTAAGATTTGTTAAATTCAAACAGAGGAGCGGATCTTCATAGTCCATTTCACCCGCCCTCCCCCACCCCCAAGGCAATAATTGGTATCTAAGTGATACCAACCTTGGTTTAACCTTGACACAAAGCTCACATGAGCTGAAGGGACACATTGCATTCCATAAAGATAGGCACTGATGGGCTGGGAAGGTAGTTCAGTGGTAGAGCGCTCGCCTCGCATGCATGAGGCCCTGGATTGGATTCCTCAGCACCCCATAAGCAGAAAAAGTCAGAAGTGGCGCTGTGGCTCAAGTGGTAGAGCGCTCGCCTTGAGCTGAAGAGCTGAGGGACAGCGCCCAGGCC